>NW_025335268.1:24989792-25019498 GCF_004798865.1 Varanus komodoensis | reverse complement strand
TGGGGAAGGTCATTCCAAATTAACCTCTGGACCAATGAAGACATCTGTAACATCATATTCACATTCTTTCATTCATTTGAAACTCATCACTCTCATTCCCTCGAGGAACTTCAAAGAGCTCATAACCATTTTCCATCCAAAGGAAATCACTGCACTGACTGTTCGCCTTGCTTCCTTGGTGCTACTCTGCTGGGTGCTCCCAGCCCATTAACTGGGCCAAGCAATGCACAGGAAGTCCTTGAGAAAAAATAAGATGGCCATTTCAATCAGCCTTAATAGATGAAGAGGAGGAGGAGGAATTAGAATTGAAGTGAGGAATCCCAGAGGATACAATGCTTCAGACAAAACTGCTCAAGTAAGCAGGCTCTCTCCTCTAGGTAACTTCTTGAAGCTCCAAAAGATCCCCATGCAGCATCCTATCTATTTTCCTATAATTGGGTAGCAAATACCCAAACTGTTTTATCCACTTCTGAGAAGAGGACAAATCATCCTGTCTGTCAAGATCTGATTTGCAAGCCACAGAGGAGGAACTTGAAAACCAGGGGAGGGGGACGGATGCTTCCCAGGCAGGGCAGAGCCACGTGATGTGGCAAGGGGATAAGAGGCAGACGCGGCGAGAGCAGCAGCTGCCGCCTTCAGCCTGAGCCAGGATTCCTTTCAGAGAATCACAGCAGCAGTCCAGGGGCTGAAAGAGAAGGAAGTGAAAGCAGGCTCTTCCCTGCAACCTGACAACTTTTTTTCTGGCACATCAGCAAGACAATATATTTATACCTTCCTACCCAAAAGAAAAGGGGAAAACAGCACAGGATTTCCTATCTCTTGCAAGATTAAAATCATTTTTGAAAAGTTTTATATTAAGAACTAAAAGATCTCTGCAGGTGTGAAACAGGATCTGATTCTTAAGCAATATGACAGGCCAAATAGACAGTAGCATACATTACAACTACGAGTATGAAGAGGATGAATATATGAACCAAGAGGAAGAATGGGACAGGGATCTGCTTCTGGACCCTGCATGGGAGAAACAGCAAAGGAAGGTCAGGAAAACAAAATATTCCAAATTTAATGTGCATTTGTGCCAGTGTAGAATCCTAACTGCTTGCATACTCAATTGTAATTGGTACTGTTTATATCAGTATCGGCCTTTTTTGAGTGGGACGAAACATAGGGTGATGGCCCTAAATTTGGTAGTACATTATCATTTGAAATGTTGGCTGTTGCAGTGAATATAGGTTTATATGAAAATTCAGCACCCCTTCACAGGGTTTCTCAGATTTGTGGAATCTCTTGGCAAAATCAGATGAAGGCCATATCTGTAGCTAAGAGACTAGACAATGATGTTGTCTTCTGAAATGATGTTGAATACTGTGTTATCATCTTAGTCATGGAGCTGAAAGACCCCAATTAACATGACTCTGGCGATGCGTAATGAACTGTGGATTGACAGACTGGACATGTGGCATAGTGTTTTCATATCTAGGCTTTTCTGGGTACCCAAGTCCTATCTGTTTAATGTCCATAAGTTGGAGTGGGCATTTTAAGCATCACCCAGATCTTTCCATGAATCAGTCAGTGATTGAGCAGAACCTTTGGGATTTTTCCACACACTCAAATTCAACCCATCAACTCACAATATTGACCAAACTTGCAGGGTTGTGTGAATTAGTCCCAAGAGACACATGACAAATTAAAAAGATTGTGTAAGATTTTGTGCTACAGATAGTTCTTATTTGAGCAATCTGGACATTTGATTTATCTTACTCCTGGCACAGGAAGAACAGGGTATTACAGCCATTCCATTCACATAATGGTTTATCTGCCAGACATTCAGATTTTCAGTGTAGTTCCATGTAGTACTTTGACCCAACAGGATTTTAAATTGTTATAAATTTGATAGGGTGCGTAATTCATATGTCAGATAATATGGTCCAGTAAAATATGGCCAAATTGCACATTATATTCAATAGATAGAACATTTAATGTATTCTTGCTTTTTAAAAATAACTATGGAGACAGGGTGATTTGGTTAGTGGTGTGCAGGGAAGGTTTATTTTAAAACCCTTTCCTTTTTTCCATTCTTTGTTTTGCGAGGGAAGCGCTGGAGGGGGGATAATTTGTTACAATATGGCATGGAAGGAAGAGGGTTAACTCCCTTTTCTGCATAACATAATCCCAGTTCTGGTTATTCCCCCTTATTTTTTTCAACAAACTATATATGTTAAATGGAATCACACATATAACATGTGTTCCAGTTGTTCTGGTTTATTTTTAACTTTCATTTATACCTTCCTTCCCTACAAGATGCTCAAAGCTGCATGCCTGGTTAAATCTCAGATTCATTTCTGTTCTCTGAGGGAGTGTGATTGGCCCAAGGTCACCCAGCAAGTTTCAGGGCTGAGAAGCTGAGTTGGGATTTGAATCCAGGTCTCTGAAGGCCTAGACTGACACTCTCACCTGGGACAGGCAACATGGTGCTTTCCAGGCCATTTGGCCTACAACTCCCATAATTTCTGGCCATTGGCCATGCTGTCTGGAGCTTATGGGAGTTATAGTCCAAGATATCTAGAGGAATTCAAGTTACCACATCATACTGGTTCTCATCACAGCTGGGTAAGATCCCCAGCATGTTCTCATGTATGTTCTCCTGTATTTAAATCAACAAGACTAGTCCAGCATTCTCTTTTTATAGAGTTTATACAGGAGAATGTCCACACAGAGAATGTATCCTTTGCTCTTTTCCTTAAGACATTCTTTAAACTACAAGATATACTTTCTCTGTGTTTGGTGGCTTCTAAGATGTAGAGCATTTACCAAAATGATTTTGGGACAGATTTTCAAGAAGAAACATCTTTTGAGTTACATATTCCCAGTCAAATAATAAAAAGATCCCACTTTATATAAGGTAAACAAGTATATATGAACACTTTCAAAATCAGTATATGAAAGATATATCCTTTAAAATCTTGTTTTGTGGGGATCTTCTGTCACTGAAATGAGAAGTTTTGGTGTTCCGGAGTAATGAAGAGATGGTTCTGTTAATACAGCTGGAATTGGTTTGCATTCATAAAATTTCTCCTATAGGTCATCTGCTCCTCTGGGCAGTGTTTGGAGTCACATGAGATTAGCTGGTTCCAGGCAAAAGAAAAATGACTAGTTGCTTCAAACCTTTGCTTCAGAATTTGAACTCATCCTGCCTTAACCCCAATTCAAGGAAAGTTAATTGTTTTTATGCCCCACTGATACTAATTAATTTCAATTTATTATTTGTAGCATTGCACATTTTCCCCGGTTGGGGCTATATGCTTGTGCACCTTGATTCCTGTTAATATAAATGGCTCTTATTTTGAATTCTGATTCAATGACAGTGAAGAATTGAGTTTTAATTGAAAGCAAATCAAGAAGTCAACCGACTTATTTACTCCAAAAGACTTTCCATGGCATAAAAGTTGCTACCAAAATCAATAAGAAAAAGAATATAACTTGCTTTCATAATCCTTACATTTCATGAAAGAGAAGGTTTTTAAACCCCCCAATTAGATAGTACTTCAAAAAGCAGCAAATATTACAAGATGCAATCGAAAAAATTATATGTCAATCAATGCTACATTCATTTCAGTGGAGTTTATTCAGGAGTGATTGCCATGCACCACTTCATGTTATCAATGAAGATTGTGCAGAAACTGTGGTTGATAGATGGCAAGCTTTGTTACTTTACATTGTCCTGAGCATTTAAAACAAATATTGAATGTGCTTGTCTATAAATAACTCCTAATAGAAGGCATTCTCATTCCTTGGCTTGGAAATCAGACTGGCATTTGTGTTCTGGAGAGCAACATATTCTCTCTGTAGGACTGATGGATTTGAAAAGATCCGAGGGTGTTAGGCCCTTCTCCATAGTGCTAAAATAAGCCCACAAAGTACATTCCAGATGTCCATATATATGACGAGAAGGTTGTAGCTGCATGGCTGCTGAGCTTTGTTCAAACTAGTAATATAATATTGAACAGTGATCTCCAACGAACCCTGGCAGTTGGCTAGCATACATGTTCTATGAGACAATCTTGGAACACGACAAAAATAAATGCCATTGTTTCTATTGTGGGCTGCCCTCTCCAGACTTGCCATTTCAGGATATGCATGGCATGAGATCTGTCAACAGTTGCTGGTAACACATGATGACGTCCTTAGGATTACAATGGACATGACGCCTAATTATAACTCCACTCATAGCATAACATGGCCTGCAAGAATCCAAACTCGGTTCTGTGGAATTCTTCGTTTCAAAGATTTCCATAGATGTAGTATTCATTTTACTAAAGGAATCTACAGAGCTGATTTGCAATATATATTATGAATCTTATATAAGGGTACACAGACAGAAAAGCAAAAGCCATTTTAAACAATGCAAGGTGACTTTTTGAAGTCACCTTGTGATAGTTCACAAGTACACCCCACTCCTATGAATAGCTTGAAATATGTGCAGATCATGTGTTCATAAATCTTGCGTTTTTAAGATTTGCATTAGTATGTTGGCCATGATCCAGTGCAATCCTAGATTCTTTTGCTTGAGATAAGCTCCATTGAATTCAGCAAATTTTCTGCTGAATAGACATGCATTGTATGTTTGCGCATATTGGAACAGTGGATTAAAGCTGCAGTTCTAGGCAAACCTAATATGGAGTAAGTCTCATCAGATAAACAAAGATTTCTGAAGAAACATACATGAGCTATAAGTGTGCTTAACTCTCTGTTGGACTGTGGTCTGTTGAATTTCATTGACTCAACTGACAAATTGCACTCTGCTCTAAGCAGGGTCCAGGTACCAGATTGGGAATGGTACACTTTACTGGGGCCTGGCAATCCAGTGAGGCCTGGCCCAGGGCACAACCCACTTCCCATGTGGAAACAGTTGGGATCTAATTGTTGGTCGTTCTTGAGGGTATTTGTGCAAAATTATTGCTCTGTGCTTTTGCACCTATTGACATAGGGGGGCCACCAATGGGACACTCACCATAAGGTGGAAGATTGTGACCAGTTTCCCTGTTCAGTCTCTTTCTAGGTGCTAATAATGGATGGGCAACAGTTTTTGTGGTTCTTTATTTTTAAATTAGAATTGGGCAAGATAGCACTTCAAACAGAGGACACCTTGAAATAAAGGAGAGTCCTTTGGCAGCCCCTCAAATATTGAACAGTCCTCTGTGAAATAACACTCATGGCCACCTTAACGTAAAAGCCAAGCAAAAGCAGAACAAGCAACGTTCTGAAGAATGAGTTGCTAGCCCAGGGCCTTAAATGGAACAGAAAGTGTGTATTTTGTGTTTATGCAGTAATACTGACTTGTCTTATGAGATGTGGAGATACTGGTGATTCCCAACGTGATTCCATGTTCATGAACAAACAGGCCGGATGCTACACTAAACAGAAATTAGAAAAAATGATTTAAAAAGCTACAGTGTGGGCCATGATGTAGCTGCAGAATTAAAATACAAATGTTTGAGATATAAGGGATGGGACCATGCAAAGGGGGGTCCATGTTACATGGAAGTCCTGGAGGGCCCCAAACAATGTTTGAGATGCAGTTGTAAGTTTTCTTGAAGATCATTTGATTAGCAAGCAAGCAAGCAAGCAAGCATAAATAAATAAATAAATAAATAAATAAATAAAAAACCTCTTGACCAAGGAAGGAAAATGTGAAAAGCCAGGGAATCCCATACAGTTCTTGAGGATGTTCACTTTGGTGGAATCCTACACTAGCTTACCTGGGAGTGTGCTCTTTGGAGCTAAATAGGACTTACTTCTGGAGACATATATGGTTCTGTTTGGCGGCAAATGTTTTCGAACCTTTCATTTTTGGCATTCCTTCCCTTGGTTTTTTAAATGTAAATTCCAAACCTACTGCAGAGATCTGAAAGAATAGTACATGAACATGTTTTGCACAGCATTTCTGGGTTGTTTCTTGGCAATGGGAACAAATGTTGCTACTTTCTTTGTTTATGAGTTGGTGTTTGCTATTTTCATGGATTTAACTTAACCTTACAAGGTGACCACAAACTTTCTGGTTTTGCCTTGCTTTTTCAAAGCCCCTTACTGCTCCCAAATGTGCAAGCCTCATTCTGCACTTCCTGCCAGCTCTATTTCCTGGAAGGCCTTGGTGGTGATGTCCCATGACCTTGTGTCACCTCCAAGGCTTTTCACAAAGTTCTGCTAATGGAAAGCTAGAGAAAACACCTCTGTACACTTCCCACTGTTTACATTTTGAGAGTTCTGCAAGAGTAGGACTAGCAGGAAATTGCAGAGAGAATGTCACAGTATGGTGTCTAGTACTGGGCTTAAAAACATAAATCAAGAAAAAATGGAAACCTATTGGACACATCCCAAAGTGAGGTCCAGGTGGAACTCTCCTGCCACCTGAAGCAAAGGAACTTGCATTGCCTAAGGGCAGCCCTCCCTGCTTCCAGCCTCAGCCCAGGAAGCCTGCCACTTTTCCTTGGACTGGGGTGGAGGGCTGCAGAGAGGGGTGGTTGCGTGATGGCTGGGAGGCTTCACATTTTGGTGTCTCAGGGCTCTCTTGAGATAACGCAAAGCTGCAATATTGTGAGGTGTAGGCAATGGGGTGAGATCTCATGAAAGTCCTGAAGGCCTGCCATAACAGAGGGCCAGGAACTGTTCTGAACACCCTGGCTGTCTGCTTTCATACCATGGCAAACGGTACAGCAGGCTGGTGGGACTCTGGGCTGGGCTGGGGGTGGGGGGGGCAGTGCAATTTGTGCTTCTTTTAGCTGTGCTGCCTCATGCGGATGCCTCACCTTGCTTCTAGGTTGGGCCCATTCTGCCCAGAATTAAGTAAAACAAGCAACTATCACTCACAATAAATAGATAAATCCAAGGAAATTCTCCCCACTCCCACATGCACATGTTATATGAGGGGATCATTTTGCTCCCACCCCACAAATTGTGTGTATATATTTCAGTCCAAAGTTGGGGAGAATACAAGTTTTGCATGCAAAACTAGGTTAAGTCTCTGAAGCTTTCCTTCTGTGTCTTGTGTGTGGTGAAAGCATAGCTAGTTGTGAAACACACCAAAACTGCTTAATAAATTTTCTTGTAGGTTGATGTCCTAATGGGCAGATAATTATTTTTACCTGGGCATTTTCCCATCCTTTCTGCTTGCCTCTTTGCATCTGGTTAATGTTGCTATTATGGCTGTTTTGAGAGATTGTTGTGATTTTTATTTATGTAAGCTTCCCTAAGTGATGAGTATGCATTATAAGCACAGATTAGAAATTCTTATGTGCTAAATACATAAACTTGAGGTGGGTCTGGAAGAGATTCCTGTCTGAAACCTTGGAGAGCTGTTGCTACTCAATAATGCTAAGCTGAGTGGAACAATGATCTGACTTAAGGTAGTTCCAATTGTCTTGCAGTAGAATTCTGCTTAGACAGACCCATTCATCATGAGTGCAGGTGTTGAGCTTAGGCATTATCACTAAGCTTTCTAAAGTGATGAGGGGCATGTTCCTTTTTGCACTTCTGCATAGAGAACCAACTTTCAGAGATGCAAAGTGATAGGTCTGCCACATTTTTCAGAGTGAAAGCAAAGACATGCTCCTAATCACTTTATTCTGTCTCATTTCCATAATTACCTTCACTGAGCACACGTTGCCATTTTGTCCAAAGCCTACAATGTGGTGGAGGGAAGTGGGAAGGGATAACTTCCAAACTTCCCTGTAACCCATGGCTTGTTCTAGGGTTCAAGAGTGGTCTGAAGGCCACCCCTGCCACCCACTCTTGTCAAGTTTGGATGACACACGCAACCTGCACCCAGAGCAGGGAATTACAGAAATTACAAAAAAGTGGCAAGTAACCAGGATCCAGGAGATATGGGAAAGAAGCCATATAGGTGTTGAGATGTCTAGTCAGGCCTCACCAGAGCACGTTTTTAAAGAGGCCCTAAAGGCTTGCTTATTTACTCTGGCCTTCTGCAATTATGTTTCACTGAACTGCTCTGGTTTGTAGCTGCAGGCCTTTTGTGGATTTTTAGTATTGTCTATGCCAGATGTTTTATTTTTATTTGTTTCATTAATATTATCAGATGTTGTTATTTTTATTGTTGTAAGCTGCCTTGGGAGGGCCTGTGCCCTGAAAAATGGCCTAGAAGTAAAAATATAAGGCCCAAAAATTGTCCAGCATTTTGAGTTTCCCTCATTATCTTTAGGAAGAATCTAGAGGAAAGTTAGTCTTCTTGAAAACTTGCTTTTAGGCAATTTCTGGAAGGTGCCCATGGACTGCTTCACTCTAGTTACTTGGCAGAGTGAATTCTTCGCTTTCGTCAATCCAAAATGTAAGCCACAGAGTGATGAGGGAAGCAGGCTCGTATTTGGTTGTCTGCTTTCATCATATCCCAGTGCCATCAAGGGCTAGTTAGGCAGAAGGCTGGTGTTGCCTAGGCAATTCTGCCACACCACTCATAGTGGCTTTTCCACACAGCACATTTATTGTGTGCTCATGATTCCTTACTCATGGTTATTTACAGGATCATTAGTCAACATCATGATCCTTCAGTTTCTCTTCTATTTTTTTCAAAGCACTTCCCCACTTTTTTTTAGAACAGGGAAAATAAGGTATTGTATTACAACAGGAGAAAATGTGTTTTTTCTTCTAGCATGTTTTTGCTATTCTGTACCTAGAAGTTGTGTAGCACAAAAAAAAAAAAAAAAAAAGGAAAGGGGGAGCTTTTGAATAGGACTTGGATTCCAGTGCTGCCATGAAACTGAAAGTAGATACTGTGATTAACAGCCTTGTGTAGAGAAACTCTGCCTTTGTTGCCCAATGAATATTTATTAATTCATGGGCTCTCCTCATTAATTTTGCAGCTAGCCTCCACTGGAGGCTCTTCATTAGCTCCCACCTATGACTGTATTTGTCAGCCCTTTAGCGCTACCTCAAGAGCACAGTTCTAACTAGGCTTGAGAGGGGAAAAGGGCCTGGCTGCAGGCATCTAAGCCTGTAAAGTGGCCTTAGATAGAAACGTGGTAGATGTGCCGGTGGCACCAGACGTCCCCTGTAACAGAGCAGGAAAATGCATTTGTTCCCTCCCACAGCATTTATTCATTGTTAGCTGTGACTTAAAACACGTATGGTATGATCACATAGCTGAGGTTTTTCTCCTTTGAAGTTCATGACATTGAATGATGCAGAGCTATGATTAGATTAATTACCTCAGTGTAAGTACATGCAGTCCTAATTCAGATAGGGACCATGGTGCTATTGGAGGGAGGGATTTCAGCTTTTGGCTGTCCCATTTTCATCCCAGATTTCCATGCATTCCCATGGCGTGGAATCTTTGCTACAGATTAGACCGAAACATAGTATTAGTTGCAGATATTATTTTCTAGGAATAATAAAGTGTGTTCATCTGTATTCAGATCTGGAAAGAAAGCAAGTATGTTGTTGCTGCTGCTGCTGCGGTCTAAATTCCGAGGAGGCATTGCATCCACGGATTCCATAGTGCAGAAGAAAAGTGAAAACAGTTAAACATTGTATTCAGGATATATCAGGTCAATATTGCATTTCTTTTTAACTTCCTTGCATATGGATTTGTGTGTGTGTCATGCTGGTAGTATTTCTCTACCATTGGACTACCATTCAATGATTAATGTGAACCGGGAGACAAGGCAATGTGTTTGCAGTACAAATGACCTGCACAGCTTATGGCACAATTATGTATCGCGGCTGGCCAGAGGCTAGATAATCCTCTTCTTTTGCTTTCCAGACTCTAAAACAATCATTTGACAAAAACTGGCAGGCCATAGCTCAAGATTATCAGATTGCATTTGGTTTGTTTGGTCACTGGTTGTGGTCTCCCTGGTCATTTTTGTGGCTGCCACCACCACCACTACCAAATCTACTGCTTAAATTTGACAGTACAGCAGCAGCAGCAAGTGTTTATTGCAAACCCTATGTGCAATCAAGCATAGACAAAGCAGTCCCATTTAAATTCCACACTGCCATATTGATCACTGTGGTACAGTGGGCTCCAGAGGGAAAACTGGTCCCTTGACCCCTGAAAATTGACCTCCCCTGTGACAGAGAGACATCCTGAAAAGGAAGGTCATAAACCATGTAGTTTCATTAACTATAGAGGGCCAAAGCAGTGAACTGCCTACCCTCTAAGGAATAAAAAAGGAAAAATGCATTTTTTTCAAGTTCGCGAAATGGTGCGAATGGTTGAGCTTGTATGGATCTTCACTGAGGATGCCACTGAGTAATTGGTGCACATAGCAAGGTGAATTCACATTTTCCCACAAGTAGCAAATTAGCAAACTGTGGTTTGATCTCCAGTATCTCAGCAACAGAAGGGCTACCTTCAGGAAAGACAGCTGGATCCTCTAGATCAGATAAGTAAAAGCTGCGTATCTGTAGTGCTATAAACTGACCATCAACAAAGGTTTTGACACTTCCTGGGCTTTCTCTACTACCTATGGTAGTAGCAGCTTTTAAGATAGAAGCAAAAGTATTTAGTTCTAAAAATGGGAAATTTCTTGAGAACATGAATGTAAAGTTTAAAAGTTCAGTTTTTCAGGACTTTTGTTTTGATTACTTCCTGAGATTTTACTGCCATCTAATATGCCACTCTACTTCCATGTGTTCAGCAGTGGAAAAAATGGCTGATCTAATTAAAGCAATACCTTTTGCAATCCCAAGGGATTAAAGATGGGATGGGTATAGTGTTATTTGTTGGCCATAGCTAGGTCTGTAAGACCAAAACATATTTCGAATAGTTGCTCAATACCTATTAATAGAATAGATTAGTCAGAAGCAGCAGTTTGTCCTCTCAACATGTGGAAACAGAACGAAGTCTCAAGAAAGGTGGCCACCTAATACAAAAGGCATCTACAATTTCATCTGTTCTGCTTCTTTTGCTTTGTAGGACCTTTACCATATTTCTAGAGGTTGTTTTCTTCATGAATTCATAGGAAATGATACTATATCTTCAACTCATATATAGACATACATTTCTTAATGTATATGTGGAAGATGACAACTATCCCCAAAACTCATAAAAACACGTGATATACACACGTGAGTGTGTGTATGCACATGCACATATGCATACCCATCTGCTTGTTCAATAGATCAGCAATAACAGCAATTAAAAGATGTTTCATGTATTGGGGCAGTCTGTTAAGCTACTGTGTATTTGACAGCCAATTTCTATGCATTGCAGAAGCCACAAGTGGAAATGACTGTCACTTGCACAGAGAAATTGCAGCTTGTTATCTCATGTCACTATTGAAAGTACTTCATGTTCTAAGAATTCTTAAAGGCCTTCATAATGTAATATAACATTCTACAAGAATGTGGCAATAATATTTTTTATTGTTGCTGTTTTAATTATCCTGTTCTATCCCTTAGCCTTAGGTTTGGTAATAAAAATAAAGCATGAAATTAAGCCATGCAAAAAAGGTGATATATAAACATAGCTAACTCTGCAATCCTGTGCATATCCATTCAAAAGTGTGTCACTGAACTCGAGGGACCAACAATGAATGCACTGGGACTTCCTTCTGAGTAGACTCGCATAGGATTCTGAGTAGATGTGTATATCCTGATCCTTCCCAACTCCTGTTCAAAACAATTTCATTTAGGTCTCTCTATCAGTGTTTCCAGATGAAGCTTTTATTGTGCAATTGCCAAGCCTCATTTACAAAATTTTATAGGGATACTAGATGTTGTTATCTTCCATTTGTAACCCTCTTTGTTTTCTCACCTTTTTTTCTTATTACCAAAAAACCCATTAAGGAAGGAAAGAACCTTCTGTCTGGAGGTGATGGTGGAGTTAATGGGAAAGCACTGAACAAGAAATAAATTCTAACAGATGCATCATGCAGGCAACTCCATTTTTATACTGGTTAACTTCCCATACAAGCTTATCCCTAACAACTAGTTTGTCTGAATATTGAACTGTATTTGTGCCATCAGCTGGGCATGAAACAATTGCAATAAGTATTGGAGCGTTGAATAACCAAGCCTTGCAAAGTTTCTGCAGTGATAAATTATGTAACTGTGCAACTCCTGTAGCTATGGAAGTTGACTCAGGTTCCACAGAACAGATAAGGGTAAAAATAGATATAATGAAAGTGAGAACAATAGCATAAATAAAATATGCAAGAGGTCTCCCACAACTGACATATGTCAGAGGAAGAAGTCTTTATGAATCCATAGTAATCTAATTTTCCATGAATTCTATTAATAGTGTGATTATCAATTTCAAATTAAAACATAGGTTTTAAAAAGCAGACCTTCCGTGTTACCCTTGAAAAGGTATGCAAGATAACCTTCTGCTTTATTATACATAGTCTTTTGGGCAAAATCAAAGGACCTGGTGTCCTTATAGGAGCGGTGTGCTCAATACTGATTTTTCAGCATCCTACCCCTTAGAGACTCTCCACACAAGGATAGAGGATGCTCTTCTCTTCAGCCCATCATGCTCCCTGCACACAGGGCAATGGAAACATAAACCGCGGGTGTGGGACTAGAGCACTTCCTTCCCTTGCATGTTGACTTCCTACAGAGAATAACTGCCTGAACTGGACTAGCATGTATGTATCACTACAACTACCCAATAGCAGATGAGGCAGATAACAGTTACATATTGAGTATGCTATAAGGGAGGGATGCAGAAGTTCAGGCCCAGCAACTGAATCTCACCCACTGGGGGCTCAATCTAACCCTCTGATCCTCTAGGCCTAGTCCTCTAGGCTTTCTGCTAGTGGAAAATTCCATGGTTTTTGTGTATTTTTCCCTAATGAAAAGTTGAAAGACTTAATTATTGGCTTTATGGCGATTATGTGGATATGTTGGGGTATTTTTGTCCCTGCCTCTTTTGCCTTAGGCTCCACCTACTACTGGATTGCGGCCTCAAGAACTCCAGTGTGGAATTTGGCCTTAGGGGTACGACCCTATCCCTAGCAAAGACTAGGGTGGTTCATGGGAGCAGGGCATGGGACTGGGGGCTGTATGCTGGCGCCATTCCCATGGGATCAGAGAACCATGGAACTCAAGGCAGGATCTGCTTATGCTCCAGCAAAATTTCCACTTGACAATGGGTCACCCAGCATCCAGGCTGGCATGCAGGTTGCAGAGCAGGTGGGCCTCCCAGTTAAGGGATCCTTCCATGCACTACAAAAATTCTAAGCTGTAAGTAATAAAGCTGTGTCCACATAAAAACCCATCATCACTGTCTCTGCATATTTTATGGCTGACTTTCCTGGAATGGCTATGCAGTTGGATGCTCCAGGTGCAAGACAGATCTGTCTTGTATTTGCCAAATAGTGAGGCTAAACATTGATAGGACAGCAATATCTCAATCAGTATTATACTTCAGATAAAACACTGATAGACACTGGGTTTCCAGATCCTGTATTGAAACTTCTTAATATTTTCTCAGTTGACTTTTAATAGCTGTTCGTTATCTTTTCTCACACTTTTGCCTATTATGATTGCAGACATTTACCGCCTGGTGCAATTCCCACCTACGAAAAGCAGGCACACAGATTGAGAACATTGAAGAGGATTTCAGGAATGGCCTTAAACTGATGTTGCTTTTGGAAGTCATTTCAGGTTTGTTTAAAAACAGCAAATGCCATATCAGTATATTTATAACTCTGTGCTTTCATATTTCAGAAGCTATTTAATACTCATTCAGGCTGTGAAACCTTCTTATCTTGGGGCCGTACTAGACATTACTTGTGGCTAGCAATCACATCTATTTTTTATTTTAAATTTTAATTTAAAAATATCCTGCACTCTACAGAAAGATTAGTTTTAACGCTTTCCTTCTCAACTACAATCCTGGAAAATATTCTCTCTGCAAGGCAGTGAGCTTTCAAAAATATTTCCACTGATATTCATGGAAGCTTTTTTTCCCCCTAAGGCAAATTGCTGTGTAGGGAGAGATTTGTAATTGGGGTGGCAGATGGGAAGGAAGCAGTTAAACTTCTCCTTCCTGCGCACTGCAACTGTAATTAAAGGAGGGAAGCTTTGTTCTCACTGATGCCAAAGAGATCTCTTTTTCTAAAACTAATTGCTGTGCAGAAGTGGGTGGGCATGATTTTCTTTGTGATTGCAGCTGGGAAAGAAACAGTTAAATTCCCCCTCTTGCACGCTGCAGTCCTGATTAAACTCTGGAAGATGGGAGTGTCCTGGGACTTTGCCCAGTATTAAATTTCTTTTAAAAATCAGGCTTGGTTGTTAACCACACAGTAGAAGTAATATCTGAAGCTGATAATAGCATAGGCCAGGAACCCATATAAAACATTATACAAAAAAAGATTGATCACTAAATGCCTGTTACATACACTGCTGCCTCGCCCTTAAGCGTTCTGCCAGGCCTTTGCTAGTATGTGATTACAGAACATGGGTGCCTGAATCTGCTCGCTCTCGCTCTCTCGCTCTCTCTTTCTGCTTCTGGAAATGGATAATAGGTAAACAGAACTATATACCTGCAACACAAGGAAGGGTATCATTAGAGTGTGGAAAAAATAGAGGTAAAGCACCATCCCGCTCAGCAGCATCCATGTTTCTATGTATTTCTTCTAAATTCCTTTTTCCCTGGTTGTTCTCTTTTGACGAACTCTTATGTTTTTACTTAGTGAAGCGTGCAATCTTATGCACACTTACTTATGAACAGATGCCACTGAACTTAGTTGAATTACTGAACTGTCCTTGCTGATGTATAAGATTGGGCTACAGAAGATATCATTTTCTGCATTATTAAATCTTGATAGTCCCATGAAAATCCTTGAAAATCATTAGGAATTTAATCATGATAAATCTTGTAACTAGCTAATAGGAGAATATGATGTATATTTTTGTCATTCATGTTCAAGAAGGATGGATTCAGATAATTATAAGAGTGAACAACAGCAGCAAGGCTGGGGAACAACTTCCCTAGGGTGGAATGAAAGAGTTTGGTCTGAAGTTAACAGGGGAAACAGCTGTGGGAGTACTTTATTTTATCAAGGAGTGTTTTTTAGGCCTGGAGAAAACAATTGTTTTAAAAACTGATTGTATAGATGCAGTTATTAATAAAACTAGCATTGAACTAGCATTTGCCCTCCCGCCCCTTGAGATGGGCAGCAGAGGCTGTCCTCCGGGAGCCTTCCATGAGAGATATCAAGAAGCAAAGTATCCAGAGGAGGGCTTTCTCTGCAGTGGCGCCCCATCTGTGGAATGCGCTCCCCAAAGAGGTCTGCCTGGTACCATCGTTATTTGTTTTTCTGCGCCAGGCCAAGACCTTTTTATTCAAACAGTATTTTAATAATGTTTAATATTTATAGATTTTATTTGTGCAGCCAGTGTGTTTCCAGGTTTTAATTGTAATTGTTATTATGTTTGTTTATTTCTGTAAGCTGTCCCAAGGCTATGTAGCAAGGGGACGGCATATAAAAACTTCAAATAAATAAATAAATAATAAAAAGTAGAAGAACTAACATGATCCATCTAAAGTTAAGCAAGCCCTCTCTAAGATAAAATCCATTGTTTTCCCATGGGATTTATTCCCAGATTATCACAAGATTGCAGCCCTTGAATTCCACTTATTTTACTTGCACAATTAAAAATGTGGTTAGGCATCGACTTGCTACAGTGCACCAGTCTGGATTCTGCAGATTAATCCACAGGTGTTGTGTAAGATAATTATGCCTCAGAGCTGGAAATCAGGTATGCTATTGATGGATGTTATCCCAGCACTGCCATTATATGATGAACTATGCATCAGAACCAGTGTGCTTTATTTGTATTGCAAAAATTCTCCAGAAAATTGGTCTAGCTAGACCAGTGTTGTTGAAGCTGGCTGGCAACAGCCCTCCAAGTTTTCAGGCAGAAGTTTTCCCTGCTCTACCAAGTAATGCCGGGGATCAAACCTTTGGCATGTAAAGTGGGTGCTTTTCCACTGAATTATGATGTTAACAAGTAAGTGGAATAACGCATAAATTCTTTGATATGTTTTAGACAGATCTAACAATTTAAATTGAAGTTTTCTGCTTCACCAAAAACCTCAAATCACTTTTATACTTGTATATTTCCTCTTGAAAATGGGGTCTGAAGCTATGAGAAAGCTAGTGTTTGGTTTAGTAGTATGAAGCATATTTGTATCCCCAGTCTGGCCACAGCCAATGTTCCTGCAGCCAGATGTCAATGCTAAATACATATTCCACTTGGTTTTTTGCAGGGGAAAGACTTCCGAAACCGGACAGAGGGAAGATGCGTTTCCATAAAATTGCAAATGTCAACAAAGCCCTAGATTTTATAGCCAGCAAAGGTGTCAAGCTTGTCTCCATTGGTGCAGAAGGTATGTAAAGATGCTGATGGCAAAGCTTGACTTTCAACCCTAACGCAGTACATTTCAGAGAGCTAGTTTGGTTCATTATGCAGGCACAGTCTCTTTATATGCATTTCAGATTCTGATTCCTCTCAAACTGTCACCAATCTGTGTCAAACATCTGGCTAGCCCAGGTAATCCCCTGCGTGGATTCAAAATGATTTTAAACAGAAGAGAAAATGGATGGCAAAGCCTTGGTATCAGTCATTGGGATCAGTTCATAATCTATTATATCTGAAGCAAACAGAAATTCGAATAAAGTAGTAAAACACAGGTGTGTGGCCTAATCCAGAATTAAATATGATGCATATCGTGTGCAACCTAAAATTATGCCTATGTGGTATTCCATGGAGCTGGTTTCATATTGAAAGGTGTAGAAACTGGGTTTACTGCTTATGAGTATGGTGTGCTAACACTCCAGCTATAGCTGAGGTTACCCAATTTAAACACGAAATCAGCTGCGTAAGTGCATGCATGCGTGTGGTAAAAATAAGTTTGGCATAACATTTAAACAAGAATTGGTGTTGAATCATTCAAAGAATATAAGATATTAAATAAGGCACACAACAGACATCACTTGAAGAAGCAATCTTATGCTATTTTAGTTGGTAAAAAAAGTCCTAGCATGCTCCTAGTTGTAGGACTTTCCCTTGTCTAAACATGCATAGAATTGTATCCTAAATGTTTGTCTAGCAGCTATTTAGAAAAACCTTCTAAACTAGGTTCAGGGCCCTGATATGGATTAGTACTCTAGAGTGGTGGGGTGAAGGAGAGATTTTAAGATCTGCATAATATATAAAACTATATTTAATTATATATATAAAATTGTATATTATATATAAATGTAATTTAATTATAATTATAGTGGGTGTATCCTCTGTGGCTACAGCATGTTGTATAAACTATTCATTTTGTTTCACTCTAGAAATTGTAGATGGCAATGTGAAAATGACCCTGGGCATGATCTGGACAATCATTCTTCGTTTTGCTATTCAAGATATTTCAGTAGAAGGTAAGAACATGCTCCAACATTCTGTCTCACATATTTTTGTCAAGAAGTACTAACCTGAGCTGTCTGGCCATTAAGCAAATTTTAGGATGACAACATTGGATGAGTTAACACATTATGCTAAGCCACCCTATGAATAAGCTACCATGGGTCAGTTGGTTGCTAAATAAACCATGGTATACTTGATAGATGATTGAACTTGCTGTGGGTTATGCTACACATATCAGTCAGTCAAAGGAATACATTTGTGAAAAAGAATAATAATATGATCCTTAATTGCACAACTCTGAGGAACCATTATTTTTTTTACAAAAGCTGGGGAATAAGAGATGGTCCCTCCAAAATGCTGTTTCAACATCTATGGAAGGGCAGGCACTGGTGAAATCATGAAAAGTGAGCACCATGGGTTTTTTTGCTACTCTTTCCAAGCAGCTCTGTAACCAATTCCCATAACCCATGATAATATTAGTCTCCTGGCTTCCCATTGTTGGGAAGAACAACCATATAACAAGCCATGGGTTCTTAGCATGGCTTGTTCCCCCAAAATAAGCCATCCTGTGGGAAACTCTTCCAGGTCAGAAGCTATGACAACTTCCTGTGACTACTTGCCTAGCATGAATTCTTGTGCCATGCAACTGAGGTCAATGAGTGTTCATGAGGCTTTCAGTTTTATAGCAGTTGGCATGCTTCTCAGTAAGCATTTTGGAGATCAGCCTGTTTTGGCTGCTCTGATTTCTTCCTTCTGTATTCTCTTAGCTGAAATACAGTAACATAAAGGCACTGGCAACTTTAAAGACTCGGCTCCATTTCCCTTGTATATCCAACTTCAGCACCAAAGAAGGAGTGATCAGTCAGAAACATGTGCAACAACCCTTCTGGGTTTTTGATCTCAATAGGAAGATGTGTGTGTGTGTGTGTGTGTGTGAGGGATCTATACTGAATACTGTCATCTGGAATACTTTGTCCAGTTCTGGGCACCAAGATTTAAGAAAGATGAAGAAAAATTGGAAAGAGTCCAGAGAAGGGCAACAAAAATCATCCAGGGTTTGCAAACACTGTTCTATGAAGAGAGACTGAGAGAACTGGGCATGTTCAGCCTTGAGAAAAGAAGACTGATGGGGGACATGATATCACTCTATAAGTACTTCAAAGGCTGTCACAAAAAGGAAGGTCAAGATCTCTTCTCACTCATAGCTGAGTACAGTACACAGAATAATAAGTTCAACTTGTGACAACCTAGAATCAGGCTAGATATCAAGAGAAACTTCCTCACTATCAGAACCAGCTGCCTAGAGAAGTGGTGGGCTCTCCCTCACCAGAGACATTATACCATCTGAGTGGAATGGTATAGATTGGTGTCCTGCAACAGCAGGGGGTTGGACCCAATGGCCTACATGGCCCCTTCCAAATCTACTATTCTATGAGTTCTAAAACCCTTTCTGGCATGCTGTATTTGCGTTGGCAAGAAGTGTTTACATGGTGGAGGATCCACCCTTGCAGTCTCCCTCTTGCACTCTGGCCTGGTACAGTCCAAGAGAGAACTGTATCAGGTGAGTCTTCCATGTCATGTGACTCTTTAAATGAATTAAACTGTTTTTACAACGAAAATGTGTTAATGAATTATATGAAGATGTGTGTGACTGATTCTATCAAAATCTCAGTATGCTGCATTCACTTGTCATGATGGTGCCCAACCTTCTCTGAAAGAACATGAACTCTGTGGTGGCTTGGCTTTTAGAACTTGTCAGCTGTCTGCTCAAAATGGTTGCTTGAATCCACTCTCAGGCTGAGGTGATTAGAATCAATGAAATAATGAAAAAGCAGGCACGAGGCTGATGCAATGAAGTCAGTTCATGTATACAATAATGTTTAAGTGTCCTTCATCTCTGAAACAGAGAAAGAGTTTGGTACATAGCTCAACAAGTCATAGTCTGACAATGCCCAGAATGGGCAGATAACTGGCCAACATACAAGCTTAATGAGTCATATTATGACCTTGAGGCATTAAGAGGACATGAGAAGGAATCGGATCTCAAAGGGCACTGCAGAATCCCTAAGAAATATATGCATTTGCCTGAGATTCATGTTCAGTAAAAAGTATTCAAGGCTGGCTTATTGAGCTTATGAAGTATAAGCGCGCTCTCTCTCTCTCTCTCTCTCTCCCTCCCTCTCTCCCCCCCCCACTCCTTCTCCCTCCTCTAATGGTGCAATCCCATGCAAATTTTGACAGAAAAAGGCTTTAAATTTTCTGTGTAAATTTGCATAGGATTTAGCCCTAATTGAAACAGCTTATATTGTTCCATACTCTATGGAAACATAATAGCTTGAAATCGTAAAGTTATTTCTTGAGTGGTTTCTGATGTAGACACTGAAACTTAAAAAGAAAAACCCTTTAACAGCAAAGGCTTTTTTCCCCTTTTGGAAACATAAAATAACTTATTCAATATTTAAATCAAGTATTTGGGCAGCTGAAGATTTATTCCCAAACTCTGAATGTCTGCATTTCACTTGAGCAAACAGATGTCCTTCATTATGTAGTACAATATATAACAAATTAACTGTTTCCTGCACTTCATTTGTTGATTTAGAGAATAACTATTCTTGACAAATTTATTTTACCCTCATTGTACTGTAGTAATTAAAGCAATCTTTGGGAAAGATATAAATCAGACATTTCTATAGCATCTCTAAATATGAATGGTGCGTTTACAGATTTCCAACAGAGATCTTTGTTCAGCAAATATTAGGAAACATAAAACTTAGGAGCCCTGATAGTTCAGAGCTTAAATGCACAGTTCTTTGGGGGATGCATCCAGTAAAGATACATCCCAAAGCAGTTTTGAAGTGTATATCTATGCATCCAGTTTATCTTCATCCCCAACAGTCCTTCTTTCAACATACTTCCATGCTTCTCCCTGCAACTTTCTCCATAAATTCATACTATACATTGATGGTAATCAAAAGACATGCACCGACCATTTTGTCTGCATGGATATATTGATTGGGAAGTTGACAGGAAAGTACCCCATTTTCTGATATGCTTGTTATTTTATTTCTTGTATTTCTGGATTAAGACAGAAGCACTGAAGCAAAAATGAGGGAAGTGAGTCTCTAGATGCATCCTTGGATCATATACAGTTGAGTTGTATAGTGGTTTAACTGCCATGGCCTCCCACAAATAGTTAGGAGATGACAAATGAAGTAAGTGAACTGATTATAAGCATCTGGTGTTCCTAACATCTAGTGCTCAAGCATCATGGGCCTCCTATAGTTGGAATCAGCTTTTGGGAAAAGAAGGGAAGGAGGGGAAGTTTCCACTTGAATTCAACTCTTTACATAGGCAGATGCTTCCCCCATATCTCAAAGAGAATGCTGCTTTGATTTCTACTGTTCTTTAATCTGTTAAGTTTTAGTAAAAGAACTGTGCTTCTAAAATTTGCTTAGAGTCTGCTAGGAAATAAAAGAGAAAGGGAGAGACCTGCTCTTAACCATAGCTCCCTATTTTATTCAAACAAAGAAACTATGGTTAATGACTTAGGTATCCATGATCTGAAGCTGGCTTGAGATCCTGGCTGGTCCTGAAGACGTTAACCTCAGGTCAGGACAAATAGGAAACTGAAGTTAGTTGAAGAGTTCTGGTTTATTCCCACATAATGGGAGGAATGAAGGGGCTATATGCTTGTTCACTAGTGCTGGCTCCAGGCTTTGGACAGCTCTTGGGCAATACATATTCAATTAACTCAGCTGCCTCAGTGAATCTATCTTCTCAGTATCATGGTACAGACCATTTAGCCTTACATCCATTGTAGGAAAAACAACGGAAAGGCTCATAATAGAGAGAGATCTAGTGATGCTAGATAGGGAAGGGAGGCTGACAGCCACACAACACGGCTTCCGCAAAAACAGGTCCTGCCAGACAAACCTTGTGGAATTCTATGACAAGTTTTCGAGATGGCTAGAAGGAGGGGATGCAGAGGATGTGATTTACCTGGATTTCAGCAAGGCCTTTGACAAAGTGCCCCATGATATCCTGGTTGAGAAGCTGAGGAGTTTTGAGATACACCAAGCACTGTCCGATGGATTAGGGCATGGTTGACTGACCAAAAGCAGAGGGTAACCATTAGTGGGGAATCATCGGGATGACGGCCAGTGACAAGTGGGGTCCCCCAGGGTTCTGTCTTTGGGCTGATCCTGTTTAATCTTTTCATAAATGACATGGAAGAAGGGGTGAACAGTCTGCTGATCAAATTCGCAGATGATACTAAAACTGGAGCAGTAGCCACAACTGAGGAGCAGGTACTCCAGATCCAAAAGGATCTGGACAGACTATGGAAGTGGGCAGGAGACAACAGGATGTTGTTCAATGTGGAGAAGTGCAAGGTCTTGCACATGGGGCATAGGAATAGGTGTCATAAGTACAGGTTAGGGGACAAGTGGCTGGAGAGCAGCACTTGTGAAAGGGACCTCAGGGTACTGGTTGACTGCAGGCTAAACATGAGTCAGCAGTGTTATGCAGTGGTCAAGAGGGTGAACGCCACCCTTGGTTGCATAGCCAGAAGTGTGGTTTCTAGATCGAGAGAGGTATTACTACCACTCTATACAACTCTGGAGCACCCGCAACTGGAGTATTGTGCTCAGTTTTGGGCCCCTCATTATAGAAAGGATATAGCCAGGTTAGAGTCAGTGCAGCGTAGGGCCACAAGATCCCCCAGTTTGCAGGGGATGGGGTATGAGGCGAGACTGAGGGAACTGGGTCTCTTCAGCCTGGAGAAGAGGCGACTCGGAGGGGATATGTTGGCAACATACAGGTATGTGAGGGGATGTCACATGGAGATGGGTAGTGACCTGTTCTCCCCTGCAGAGGAAGGCAGGATGCGCTCAAACGGAGCAAAGTTCAGGGAACCAAGGATCCATTTGGATACCAGGAAGCACATCCTGATAGTTAGGACCCCGAGGGTATGGAATGGACTTCCACGAGAGGTCGTTGAGGTCCCATCGGTGAGTGTGTTCAAAGCTAGGCTGGACATGCCCATGGTGGGCATGTTGTGAGCGGAGCCGGCTGGAGCTGGAGGTCAGACTAGATGGCCCAGGAGACCCCTTCTGACTTGCTCTGTTTCTGTTTCTATGGCATTGCTGCTATTGCTCACTCCTATTTATCCTCGATCTCATCATTGCTACCACTTGCTTGCTGGACAATGGAGAGGAACTAGGCACTGATATCTCTTGCTCCTTCTCACCATTACCACTGTCTGGGCCAAAGCAAATGTCAGATGAACAAGAAGGCTACAATGGTGAAGACAAAGAACATTTCCATAGGGCTGTCCTTATGGGGGTCCTGCTGGAGCGTGGGCCCTCAGCAAGTGCCCAAACATTCCTACTTGACATTGGTCCTGGTTCTCATAAGGCTTATTCATCTCTCTTTTCATTAAGTCGGATATGAATGTCTGAACTGAGACTACTTTAAGTATTATAACTGCAGTGGTGGAAATTTGATGCTTGAAGGACCGCCTCCTTCCCTATATGCCCTCATGCCCCTTAAGATTGGCAGGGGAGGCCTTGCTCTGGGAACCCTCTTTGAAGGAGGTATGGAGGGTGTCTATCCAGAGGAGGGCCTTCTCTGCAGTGGCACCCAGATTATGGAATGCACTCTCCAGAGAGGTCCACCTGGTGCTGATTTTATACTCTTTCCGGCACCAGGTAAAGACCTTTTTATTCAACCATCATTTTAATAATTAAGGTTTTAGATGTTTTAAGATCTTTTTTCCACTGTCACATTTTCTACTCTTTTTCTCCTTCCTTCTTTTTCTTGTTTTATGAAGTTTGTTTTATACTGATTTAATATGTACTGTTTTATCATTGTATTATTGTAATATTTTAAATCATTGTAAGCCGTTCTGAGCCATTTGTCAGAATGGATGGGATATAAATGTTTGTTTGAATTAAAAATTAAATTGTAGCACTAGAACTTCCAGATGAAAGCAGGTTAAACATGCAGTTTTTATTAACATTAAAAGTAAATGTGAAATTTTGAGTTTTATACAGCAATTTTTAATTGTGAGATGAAATGTAATTCAATAAGTTATAGCACCTCAAATATAGTAATGGTTTGGGAGCCCGAATTGGGTTAATAAAATAGGAAGTAAAGAAGAACAAATTATGGCTATTTACCTAATGGGGGAATCACAATGAATATACATAATCAACATCTTCTAGCTATTCATCTAGTGTCCCTCATTCATATATATGCACAAATATATTTTGAAATAGAAATTCAGTTGCATTAAAGATATTAGTATTCAGCTATTGCACTTCATAAGAAACCACACAGTAGAAAGAGAGGGAACTGTCCACAGGAGGATGAAACATTTCTACCCAAGGACATTTTGGAGAACAGTATTTTGTGGCAAACCAGTACTACCTTTTGAATTCATCAATATAATCCTACTCAGCTGCTCTATGGCTATAGCAAGTTTGACTTGAAGGTTTGTTACCTTCCTCATATGTCTATTTTTGTGATTGTTTCAGAGACATCTGCCAAAGAAGGACTGCTGCTGTGGTGTCAAAGAAAAACTGCTCCTTACAGAAATGTGAACATTCAAAACTTCCATCTTAGGTAAAGTTAGCAACATCCAGATGTGCAAAGATCACCAGGCATTTTGCACCTGAGTTTTGCAATCAGTAATGGAGAACATCCTCGCAGTTTGACAATATGTCAATTCCTATATTATGGCTGCTGTGAAAATGACAAATTCCATATTATGCATTATTGGGAAAGAAATAAAACTGTTAGTATCATACTGCCCATATAAAAATCTATGATGCTGCTGCACTGGAATACTGTGTACTCTTCTGGTCACCAAACCTAAAAAATTACAGAATTGGAAAATGTGTAGAAAAGGGCAACTAACAATTTCTCAGGCCTGAAACAACTTCCTTGTAAGAAAAGGTTTTAACAGCTGGGATTGTTTAGCAAAAGATGGGAGAGGGGAGACATTTTTTCCTACTCTCATAATGCCAGGATTCTGTAGTCTTCCATTAGGCTGATTGGCAGGAGACTCAGGACAGATTAAAGAAAGTACTTCTTGCAAGAGATAGTTAAACTATGGGATTAACCTTTGGTGGTTATTATTCTTATTTTTCTTGTTTATTTATTACATTTCTATACTGCCCAATAAGTTCTCTGGGTAGTTCACAATAACCTATAAAATAGAACAAGGCTTTTCCAAACACCAGAACAAAAATATATTTTAGAGCTTTATTATAGTAGAGGAGGTACTTAATTATAAATTAGGTATAACTAGAATAGTGTGAAGTGATTATTGAATGAACTTTTTCTCTGGTGCCAGTAAACAGTGTTTGCCTTGTAGGTCTGGAAAGGATAGGAAGTTGGTTTTTTTTAAATAGATTTAGTTAGGTCATATATGAGTATGTAAGCTTTCAAGTTTCACAGAAGTCTTATGAGACAGAATGGAAGGCAGAAGACTCTCTGGTCTATCTAGAGCAAGCTGTTGTAATCACACTGTGCAAATGGCTGTAAAAAATCTGGACTGTTCATATTTGAGTAGTAACAGAATGGAATCTTTTTGCATTATGGGTAATGGTCTACTTGTAAAGTCAGGTTACAGGTAGTTGAAATTATTTGCAGTTTACCAAATATCCAGCAATTTCTCTTACGTTTTTAAAGACAGTTGTAGTGGCAGATCTTTGATGTCGATTTAAAACAATGTATTGTAGAAATGTTATAATAATAATAATAGAAATGTTATAATAATAATAATAATAATAATAATATTGTGTTTAGTGTTGTCAACCTCTCAGAGAGCTTCAGATATTGGCTGTATAGAAATAATAATAAATAAGCAAATTATTATTTGGAATAGTCGTGAAACAAATACACTCTAATTTGTCAAATTATTACCCACAAGAATTATGTCCTCTCCTGTGTGAGTTTCCCTCCTAATGCTGATCAAGTGTGAATCATGCCCCATGTGCCACTGTGCTGCTTCCTTCAGAGGTTAGCTTGCTGGCCACACAGCCTTTCCTAACCTGGTGATCACGAGGTGTGTTAGTCTGTAACTTCTAATATCTGCATTTGCTCAGTCTTACCATGGCTGAAGTAGACTTGTCAAGGCCACTGAGACCCCAGAACATTGGTTAAAACCGTTTTATTCTTCCAGGCCTTTAAAACAAGTTGAATGTTCTATTGTTCTACTGGTTCAACATTTTAGTATCGGTTTTCTGTATGTGTGAACAATATATTTTTCAGAGTTACCTTGAGTATACCATGTAAATTAAAAGCAAGCCATTTTTAGGTACACAAATTATAGGAGCCAAAGAATCAGTTCAGCCAGTCAAATGCCTTCCAGCTACTAGTTGTGGCTTCATGCTGCATCTGAGAAAATAAACACATGCTCATTCATTATGTGTAATGAATGATACATGGGATTTATCTGGGATTCTCCCAACACAAACAAGGCCACAGTTTAGAAATTCATCTTATATGGTACAGTCTAAATATACCTGTGCTGTGACATCAAGAATCTCTGGATGTTTCAAGTATGCACTGAAAACAGACTTAACCCCATGTGATTACCAGATTCATCGGTCCATGCTTTGTTCTTCTCAATGTGTTCTCGATCACTGAATGAAATTCAGCAAAACCAATCTTAGGAAACCTTGGGATTATAGCAAATTCCACTATTTCACAGCATTGCTGGGAATATTGAACAGCTTCTGCATGTTGTCAGACCTTGATCTACCAGAGGTTACCATGATGCTATTAACATATTTCCATTTTATCTTTGATTGTTTACTGTGAAGCTGGAAAGACGGCCTTGGTCTTTGTGCGCTTATCCATAGACATCGACCTGATCTTATTGACTACTCCAAACTATCTAAGGTCATCTGTCTGGGTGACACAGTGTGGTATTTGCAGTGATTTGGCTCACTTCCTATGTGCTTAGCATGTCTCTTTAACAGCAATCTGGGGTGTGCTTAGTAACTTGAGGTGGCCTTCTTTTCTGGCTCTTGCCCAACAGATGCAAAAGACCCAATAGTACACCAATTGTGTGTTGTGAAGGAGGCTAAAGCATGTCTTGAAAGCCCAGTGCACAACCTGTTCTCCCTTGCATGCATGTACGGACACACACCACTGCCTCCTGCATATGGGCATTGTCATCCCTAAAAAAGGAGTGATAGGAGACACATTTCCTAATACAGCTCAAAGTATTTTAAAATGCTGGCTGAGAGCATATGACAGCTATATTGTCAATAGTTGCAGTAAGCAGTAACACCGTATGTAGCAGCACTGCATGCAACTGATGCTTGCTTTTCTTGTTTCTCTGTCAGTGTCCTCAAACATTATTGTGAAGTGTTTTGCTGTGACTTTTTGTGTTTGTTTGTTTAGTTAGCTGGCTTTGCTTCCTGCATGCTTTCTCTTGCCTTTGCATTGCAGTGAGAAGAAAGGCCTTGCTGTCAAAGCTTTTCTACACAGCAAAGTGTGATCTTTCTTGTAACTTTTTAACTGTAGCAGGTCTACAGTTCTGTAGATTTCTATAAAGATTAGTGAGTATGGCAGATCTGCAGGTAACACTGAGGATTTAATAAGCAAAGCTTCAAGTAACTGACAATCCAATCCAGAGCCTAGTGAAAATGAAGATTTACAGTCTGATCCATACATGCTTATTCAGAAATTCCACTGCCTTCAGTAGAATGTTTGCTTATATACAGTGGTGAAAAGGTAAATTTGAAGCAGAGATAGTGTTATTACAGGTATGCCTTTAAGAAGAGTCCAAAATTCCAGGCAGCTGTGTCAATCCATATAAACAAACCATTTCTATAAGTTTTTATTGCCACCAGAAACAGTTTTTGCCACTGTAAAACTAATGGGTCTTAATTGCGCATTTGAAACCAAGCCACCCTACAGTCAATGAAATATTGTTGCTAGAAAAATTCATTTCTCCACCAGCTACTGCAGGGATGGCAGCTAAGCTCAAAGGGAACAGGAAAGCCTGAGTGGGGTGGCAGGTGAAGTCACCATCACTGTGAATACATCCAGTTGCTATATCCCTGTATCTGCCTTCAGTCGATGCTGAACTACACTGCTCTTGTGTGTGCATATGCGTGCGCATGTGCACACATGCTTGTGAAAATGTATATGATACTTTTTCACCCAGAGTGTTCTCAAAATGGTGAGCAACCTAAATACAAGTGAATACTTTACAGGATTGTAGCCTTTGCATTTAAGTTAATTTGGTTCCACTGAATTCATTGGTAATAGAAACAAGTTTAATAGTCTAGGAAGCACTGGATTACATGGGGCCAGTTTTGCATCATGTATCTGTTGTGGGCCTTTTCTTTGCTGTTCAGTGAAGGTTGATCTGGGGTGCTTCCAAACAGAGGAGTCCTAGCACTCCCATCAGAAGGTGCTATGCACCTAGTCCATCTTTTCTTCTTTATGAGCAAAAAAGACAGAAAAAGGAGTGGGAAAGTACAGGACAGTTATAAGTTGATAATGCTACTGTCTGGAAACCTCCCAGTAAAAATCTGTGAATGGGACAGAGAATAATAAAAGCCTCATCTGGAAGCACCTTAGAATGTGGTGAGGCCATCACAGCCTTTGTCTTAGTCATATGCCTAGTATTTGTGATTCTACCTCCGTGTAGAAACAACCTTACATAGCACACAAATCTTGTGGCATAAATCTTAATAGTACTCAGAGTATCATTCTAATTAATGTACTAAGTCAACCAAGAGATGGAGTTTCCACAGCTGGATGCTAGGCAGCTGCTCCAGAGGGGTCCGCCAGCTGCTGCCTCATTGCAGCAGATGCTGCAGTGGGGAGGGTGGCCTGAAGGGCTCTCTGGAGCACTACTGGGGTTCTCCTGGCAGGGGCAGAGGGGAGGAGCACAATTTGCCACTCCTATTCCACAGTCAGAAGCACAGGCTTCTTCCTGCCTCACAGGATGCTGGCCCTGCTGGGAGTTACAGGGCAGCACACCTGGTGTCACTAGCTTAGGGAAGACTGCATTAAGGCTCCAATCCTATTCACTCACTTGGGAACAAGTCCTGGTGACCACAGTGGGAGACTCTTCTGGGACAGATGGTTAGGCTGCAATGCTATAAATACTTACCCTGGAGGAAGACCCATTGAACTCAGTGAGGCTTGCTTTTGAGTATGCAGAGTAATTTTGCAAGTAAGGTTATTTGGGATTAACCTTAAAATTACAATTCTGAAAGGGTTTTAATTGAAAATAATTTATTTTTATTTTGAAAATATGCTTCCCTTTGATAAAGACTCTAAAATATACTATTCTTTGGTTCTGAAAAATGCTTCATTTATGTACTGCAACAATCCTGCGTAAATTATGTTGGTGATTGATTCTAATTTCTGATTTTTGTGCAGGATGACCCAATGGGAAATATAAACCTTGCCATGGAAATTGCTGAAAAATATTTGGATATCCCAAAGATGCTGGATGCAGAAGGTGGGAGCTAGGGGGATTTATTTAAATAAGCCATGGGCTGAACACAGAGCAATCTTTCATCACCTTCTTCTTCCTTGTGTAATGACAAGAAGGACCTCTTTCATATAGTTGTTTATTAAACAAAATATCATTGTGATTCCTTCCATCTCCTGAAATATGCAAAATATATATCAAGACCTACCTCTCAGGCTGTGAATGGTTGCCCTGGGCCCACATGTCTCAAGGGTTCTCCTCTCTCAGCACATGTAACCAAGTCGTGCCTCTTAGGCCTAAACTAGATATAATGCTAAACATATCAGTAGGAACCCTGTTAGGGTTGGTTGGTTCCACTGAAACTGGAGTACATTTGTTTTGGGTGTTTAAAGACACAAAATTTGACTCTGCTGACTCATGAGAAAAACAGCCAAATTTACAGTTGGAAAATAACTTTATTAAAATTTCACAAAAAATGCAAGCTTGTGAGTTCTCCAGAACTCTTCATGAGGCAAGGCTGTTAGGCAACAAACCAAACCAAACCAAACCAAACCAGGGGATGGTGGGGAGTTGGGGAGGCAAGAAACCTCCAAGATTAGGTTTGGCCATGAGGTCTGCAGCATAGATAGACTCAATCTCAAAATGCAGGTTTGCAGTCTGAATGAATTACTTAGTGGCAGATGATGCAAGTATCAGATGAGACTTAGTGATGTGTTTTGGGAAAATGAAGCAATGGCCATGGGTAATATTACTATGAATGGGGCCAAGGTAGATGTGATGTGAAATGCACTACTAAGAACTGTGTCAGGTCTTGATCTTAATAGCAGCTACAGGGCAATTTTCATCAAGACCAT
>NW_025335268.1:24858572-24989692 GCF_004798865.1 Varanus komodoensis | reverse complement strand
ATCAAGACCATAACATGCAGAGAATGTGAGATTTTACCTCTTCATCGCCTCAACCCAACCACATATGAGGAAGAGGGATTACACCTGCTATAAGTTAAAAAAAGAACAAACAAACAAACCCTGGTGAGCTAGTGACTGAAATGCTTCATGTTTATCTGTTTAGCCCTTAGTTGCTCAAGTCATGGCTTCTGCACACAGCTGGTGGCAAGGACTGCTGTTTTTTCCTCATTCCTCTACTTCACCCTACTGAGAAATAAAAAGTTATACAGCAGTTTCCCCTGAGAGTGGGTAATTCCACTGCAGTTCTGCTGCTAGGGCTGACAGAAAGATGGATTCACATCCATTACAGAGAAACAGTGGGAACTCGCTTTAAAGAATGATTGGAAGGAAAACAGTCTATCATACAATGAGGCACAGAGTTCCTTCATCAGTGGCTGGGCATTTTCAGCCCAAATGGCAGCCTCTGGTGTTTAGTTAATATATTTCTTGTGGCACACTAACCGTTCTTTAGGGTGACAACTTACACATTGCCCCAAAAGAGGAAATGCAGCACAAAAAAGAGGCTCATTCATGTAATGCTAAGCTACAGTTTAACATTATGTTCAAATGTGACCATACTTCTGATATGGGGAACATGTGTCTGGGTAGATATAGTAAGCAGGGAGAACTCAACTGTCTAAAGCCTGGGCACAATCAACCCTGGAATAGTTTCAGACTGAAATTATTTGAGGGCCACAACCTGTGTCTGCCCTTCTACAAGACAGTATTTTCTCACTAATTTCTTCCTAACATGAACAACACTCAGGTCTCTAAATGTAAGTGACCTAATAGCCTTGTGACATGATTCCTGGAGCATGGGAGATGGTATCCTTGTCATCTGATATATAATTATTAAAATAACTGAGGTAAGCTTCTTGAAATAGGCATTATGTTTTCTAACAGGAAACAAAGATCATAATTCCTGAGTGCCAACAAACACACTATATTAGATGGTTTCAGAATGTGAGGTTATGAGACTAGTTTTTTCCTTTCTCTTTTTGTCTGACTATTTTGGGAGCTTTTTAGATTAATTTGCCCTTGAGTAACATGCTTTAGTAATTTTCAGTATCTCCTTCTAAAAAAGAATGCCAAGCCATTTCACTATTTTGCATGGTTTCTTAATATATAGGATCTACATTTTTTAATGTGCTGTTTGTATCCATGGAAATATTGAGAAATTTACACGATGTGGGAAAATAATAAAAATAATACAATTTAAATTTGGATTTGTATTCCAGAAGGCTGAATCTTTATCTCAAAGAAAAAGAACTATGCAAGTGCTACTGATGGCACACTTAAAAATGTGCTGTCATTTTAAAAACAATTTCATCATGTTATATAGAAATTTAGCACTAACCTTTTCCAGAAAGAGTCTTTGTCTGGTGAAAACTTGTGAAAATCAATATACTGTGTGAACCTGTTTTCATAGTATACTTTTTAACCCTGTATATGAAGGTTCAATCATGTGAATGTTATTCTCACTGTGGAGATAGAGACAGATGTGTTGAAATCAGGGATACTCTGTAAGAAGTGATCTTACACACAGTTTCTTTGAAAACATTATTCATAAAAGCAATGCAGTTCTTCTAATCCTTCCCTACCCCCACTCCATCCCAGGTTCTGTCTGAGTTTTGATATTTCTCCTTTCTAGCCAGCATATACAGGTTGCAGATGATTAATTTCAGCTTTGCAAAGCTTAGAGAGAAGTACTACAGGCTAGCACCTGCCTTGCATGCTAACTAGTTTCTTTGCTTTCTTTGGTGCTTCAACTCTTTGTGTTCATTTTCTTTATCCATCCCTTGCAGATATCGTGAACACTCCTAAGCCTGATGAGAGAGCTATCATGACTTATGTTTCCTGCTTCTACCATGCTTTTGCTGGAGCAGAGCAGGTATTCATCCTTCCGTCCCTTTTGGACTGCTGTACATTTTTGTTGTGTGTGTTTCAACTTTCATTTGAATTTTTCCTTTGCCTTGAAATATTTTTTTGTTCTGTTTTTTTAAAGCAATGTGACAAACCTATGTTAAGCGAGAGGTCTCAGGTTTATTTATTAACCAGATCTTGCTTTGGAATCTGATGTCGTCATTTTATCTTGTATTATTGAAATCAGTACAATTGCACTGAACATTTTTATCATCTCTACAGAGTCAGTCTCTTATTTTCTTAGTACTACCTGAATATTGACAAACAATATAACTTGATATGAAAAGGCAGTTTACAGGGAAAAAAAGCAAAATATTCCTCTAACTATTCTAATGCGGTTAGACTATGTGAATTACTCAGATGTCATGCAGTCTTTTTGGAGGTAGTGCATTTCAAATTGCATCCCAGGGAACCTTGGAATTCCTCTGAATCTTATCTTGTTTTCTGTACCAGGAAAAACTGCATCTGTTTACATTTCTGCCTTGAAACCTGTGATGATAGCAGAAAAGCAGGCATAGTTTAAAAAGAAGAAAAACAATGTTGAGACCAGTCAAAGAATAAACTAAAATATTACTTGTAGTGACTTATATATGGCATTCAATAATGCAACATAAGTATGGAAGGTAACATCTTTAAAACAGTGTTATCTTTTGAAGGTGCATAATGGGGGATACGATTTCTGAAAATAACTGTCCCACATGAAATTCAGCCCCTATTTCAGCAATGGGGGGAAGGCTATGAAACAGGGCAAAATATGAACTCATCTAGAGGGAAGGTAGAAAGTATAGCCCTTATGCTTGATTTGGTTCATTGGCTATTGGGGCCAACAGGAAGACTGTCCATAATGATTATAACAATTATCTCTCCCCTTATTCAGATTCAGCCTCATGATATTATTAGGCTGTGAATTCTGATTGATTATTGATGACATGATGACATCATTCTATCTTGGAAAACATGGTCAGAATAATCTTAGAAAGAAACCTAGTTTTAAAAAGGATGCCAAAGTCTTCAGCGTGTGAAAAAGGCTCATCAAAGTTTTGTCTCTTGAAATGCCCCTTTTATCTTCAGATTTTCTTGGGTGAAAACGTTGAGCTGTATTAATCTTTTCCTTCCTCATAGTTTTTATCTCAGTCATTATTTTCTGTTTTTTATTTCATTACTATTCAGACGGTATCCAGATGGTAGCATAATTAGTGTTACCTTGAGTTAGTATCATCTTATTTGAATATACGCAGCATACTGAGACAACATGTAGTCTAAATCATAATAGGCAAAGATGAAAACCAAAATAGTCCTTATATATAATGTGTAATTAATCAAAGATATTATACTGTCATTGTTGTTAATGATATGCAGTATGCACATTCTCATAAGTATTTCACTAATGTTTATTTTTTAAAAAATTAATATATACATAAAAAGAATCCTGTGGTATCTTAAAGATGGAAAATTTATTGTGGCTTACATTTATGCAATAATAAATCTCTTAGTCTTTAAGGTGCCATTGGACTTATGTAGGTTTGTTTCCTGTAACAGACTCGTACAGCTAGTATTTGCTGCGATTTACATCTAGCCTGTCAACAGAAGGCTACTGCTAAGATGGGTGGAATTTTGAAATGTTCTTAGGTGATTCTATTGATAGTTGCCCTGTACTGTAAGCATCTTCCCTGAGTCATCTGTTGCAAGCCATTTCTTAAGGTATTGTATGTAATCGCTTGCTCCATGATAGTCTGTTTTGCTCCCCTAACTCTATTATGTTAGATTCTATGCATCTCCTTCCTTCTCATAAAAAATGGAGGGGGAGGATTCATTTTCATGATTTGCATCATGCATTAAAATGATGGCTTTCCTGGAGTATCTTTCTTTCAAATCATTTTACAATGAGAATTTTACCGTCGGCATTTTTAGATTAGGTGTCTGATTTGACAGGGTGACTAAAGTATTAAACTGAGTTTTGAGTTATACTTTTCTTTTTCACAGAACAACAAGCACAACACTTTTCTGCCATGTTTATAGCCTCTGAAAATTGATCTAGGGCTGTAGGTGTAGCTTGTTAGTCTTCAAGGGGATTTCCCAGTCTAGTCTTTCCCAGCCTGGTACCTCCAGTTAGTTTGGACTACAACTCCCAGCTAGGTCTGATGGGTGCTGAAGTACAAATTGATTGGAGGGCTACAGGTTTGTGAAGGTCATCACACAGAACACTGAAGAAGGTCACTTGTGACCTGCAGCCAAACTGACAGTTCCCAAAAGGTTAGACCAGGAAGTGTGCTTCCAGACTGAAGCTTGTGTAAGTGATGTCTCATCAGAATTTAGGCCATCAGCCACCTGCCATCAGTGTAGTAACTAGGTTGCAAGTGGTGTAGCAACTTCAATGCACTGTGTTGTAAAACCAGTGATGCTAGTATCAATACCCCTTCATCGCTTTCCTGCCAATACCATCTTTTCTGTTCTATCCATGAATGTCAGAATGGTACAAATCTGTCAACCAGTCTGCAATAATAGATTTAAAAAAAGAAAGGGAAAGTTTCATGAAACTTCCTTGGAAACCATAGCAGTTCTTAATAGGTCTTTCAGCACCATGGACAGACCCTCAAGAACAGAAATGTTGTTCCCATGTTGTTCTCTTCAACTCAGCCCTCCCATGATCTCTTAAGCCTCACTTCTCGGGCTTTTCACTGTTTTGAAAGAGTGCAGATCCTTCGCAGAACAAGTCATTTCATTTGGAGACTGGTATTCCATCACCTTTCCATGCGTTCATGCTGGGCATGCCATCTGCATTGGTGCAACAGTTCCAGGGAGTGCAGGACCATTGAGCCTTTGTAGGATCTAAGTTTGGGGGATGCCCTTTCTTGTGAAGGTTTGGTGGGCTCACATTCTAGATGTTAGGTATCTCAGTCTTATGCATCTTTTGCCCAGGCTTTGGAGGAATTTCTTCAGGCTTGCGGGAGATTTCAAGCTTGTGGTTCTCTAGTTCAGACATACTGTTTGTCCTCATGCCTGTTGTATCAACGGTGTCCATGTCACTGCTGAACTCTGAGGTCATGACATCTTCCCTAAGATACTTTTCTCATACCTTGTTTGCCACCTCTATTGCAGGAGGAAGCATTCATCTGGAGGTGCCCAAAATAACTGTGGGTTGCCTTCTCAGGGCCTGTGCACACCAACAAGTTGCATTTGTTTTCTCTACTAATTGTGTGTTTAGACACATAGCCTCATAAAGAAGTTTCTGTGCAAAATGGACACTTACAGGCAAAGCTGCAATCACTTCTGTCACTGTATCTCACCACATTTTCAGGTTGCCATCATCACAAAAATGGCTCTGGTTCCCCTATTTAGGTAGCTTTTTGCATGTGAATTTTTCCATGCACATGCACACAATCAAGTGAAAGAAAACAAACACAGCTTGTCTTCATGAACAAGTTTACCATCTTGGGATCTGTTCTTATTTTTCCATAACAGTGCTTTATAGAACAATTCCATCTATAGCATAACTTGAAACTGTAACATGATTTTAATATTCAAGACAAAGAATGTTAAGATAATATCTAATCAGTGTTATAATGGAGTTAGAAAGCTGGTTTATCAGTGCAAATATTTATCAAAACCAGGGGTGCAGAAATGTTGGCATAGGAGCCAAATCTGACTTGCCTGAGGTCCCAGCCTAGACCTTGGAATTCCCACACCCTTTTCCCTGACCCTAATTATTTTGTCATTTCCTGGTTATTGTGCACTTTGTTCAACATTCTAAAAGGGCTGAAGTGCTTCTTCTAAGGCAAGAAGAGCATTAAGCTACAGTGTGTTGGCATTTTTGGCCCTATCCCTTTTGCCTTTAACTTGATCCACCACTGGAATGCAGTCCCTGAGAGATTCTCTGAAATGGAATTTATCTCACACTGCAAGAGGTTCAGTACTCCAGTCTCAATATTGGAGTGGTGAAAATCCATATGTGCATCATCCTTTGAATCCACCTAAAAATATGCAGTGTGTTGCATGAAAAGCTTCCTGCACTTCTGGTCTACAGAATTTACTGGGAAGTTCTGTGAAAGCTCCACTGAAAGAGCAGCTATGCTCTTGTATTTTTATCATTCCTTTAACAGGTTGTGCCCTAGCTGGAAATGGTGTCAGGTGTGGCAATGGGTTATGTGCTTCTTTGTCTCTTGAGGATTTTTAAAGATAAAACATCTTCAGTGGACTTGTCCATTGTTTTACCTTGCAGTAACAATTGCATGATTATTCTTGCTTTGTTTTGATCATTCTTATTTTGTTTCATGACACATCAGAGCTGTTTTATATTTGGTGCTTTTCAGGCAGAAACAGCAGCTAATCGGATTTGTAAGGTACTTGCCGTGAACCAAGAAAATGAAAAATTGATGGAAGAATATGAAAGGCTAGCAAGTGAGGTAAAAGATGCAATTCTAAATTAATTATTCTGATAATAATGCACAGAGTATTGCATTTAATAAGAACAGAAAAACTGCTTTTCTGCAAAGCTGTAATCAACTGTTCAGGTCTTTTCTATTCAAACATAATCATCAAATGGAGAGAGAAAATCTCCATTTCACCTAATACAATCTTTGTTTTAATTGAAAAGAGATGTGTTGCCTGTTTATCTAGCCTTGCAAAGTGTTTCACACTTTTAAATGCAAAAGAGATTTCTTGAGCTAAGCTTAATTTGAACTAGGAAATGTTGCCTGACTACAACTCCCCTATGTATTGCCACCAAATGTGGGGTGAACTTTAGATTTAAGTCACCCAGAAAACATTAGGTGCCTAAGTTATAATCATTTCTACATCTGGGGTATAAATAGCTTCAGTTTTGCAGGCAAAAGGATGAGGAAGCTCTTTGGGAGATAGCATAAACAATATTGCTCTTACATCTTACCTCAGATCCTTGATCCAACTACTGAGCTAGATGGACTAAGAGTCTGATTCTGGGTAAGGATGCCTCCAGTGTGTGCCTAATATAGTGATGGGAACTCAGTCAGTTGCAGCTCATCTATGAACAATGGTCAGCAACTGCAGTGACAAAACTCTAATGGAAATCACACTCCTAGGGAGTCACTGTTGGGGAGCCACAGCAACAAGACAAAGCAGTGTCCACTCTTATCTGCTCCAGAAACACACTATGTATGATGAATGGTGATACCACCTGGAGACAGTGGCCTGGTTTGAATAATTGCCATGGAAATGGTGGACTGCAGTGATCATGGAAACCAGCCCAATTGGCACTCCCAGTAAGGCTTCCCTCCCTCCATGCTGCGAGGAAATACTGGTTGCTTGAATACTGGTTCAACTGCAGGTAAAAGCCGCCATCTGTTTGGCTTTTCTTGTGGTTCTGATAGGTCAAAATAGTGCTAATTTCAGCACCTGTGGGTTGCTTCCACTGTTAGTGTAACATAAGCCCTACTCATTGCATGGGTTTATGCTACACAGGACTAACATTGAATACAACCCAGTGGAAGTACAGAATGATGCTCACTTAGGCTTGATAGTTCCAGATGTGCCCTTCTGCAGGTAGAAGAGGCTTCTTTTGTTTGCAAAAGATCCTCCATGCTAAAGGAAGGGGTAGGAGATTATATTAGCCACTTCCTACTTCCCCCTGCATTCCCCACCACCTCTCCCCACACTGCTCTGTTGGGTCCCCAAAAATCTCTGGAGCAGCTGGAGAGTGTGGCAGGAATAAGGAATCAACAAATATCTCTCCAGCTTCTTCCAACATGAACGTAAAACCACTTGTGCCACATCCAGATCTAGTGCTTAAGCTATGGAATGTCAACATCAGCAATAACAACAGAAAGTCCCTGAGTTCAATATAAATAAGGAATTATCCTCTTTGGTTGGTCTTTGTTCTCAATTGTCTTTGTTTTTTAAAACTGTGTTGAAAACAGCTTTTAGAATGGATTCAACGCACAACTCCATGGTTGGAAAACAGGACCCCAGAGAAGACTATGGCAGCTATGCAGAAGAAGCTGGAGGACTTCAGAGACTATCGCCGTAAGCACAAGCCTCCTAAGGTCCAAGAAAAATGCCAGTTGGAGATAAATTTCAATACATTGCAAACAAAGCTGAGGATCAGCAATAGGCCAGCTTTCATGCCTTCAGAAGGGAAGATGGTGTCGGTAAGTAGAAGGGCTTTCTCTGCTCTGAAGCATTTAATTAAATCTGGGAAATAGCAGATCTGTTCAAAATTAATTACAGCGACTGTTCTGAGTTTTCAATAGAATGCAGTTCTAAACACAGTTTTAATAGCAGTCACAGACATTTGACTGCTACATCCATGATGTACTCAGCATTACAACTTGCCTTACAGACATACAAAGATGCAAATTCAGTCTGGGCCATTGCTCAGTCTTGTTTTAAACTATGCATTAATATACATTTATCATTTACTTGAAAAATCACCAACAGTTTAACAAGCAGTTGCAAACTGTTCTGATGGCTGGGGAGAGGTACGCTTGGAACCTTGTTAAAGAGAGGTGTACTTTAGATGTGATTGGCACTATCCCAAAGGCAACCCCATGACCAGTTCTCCCCAACAAAGTGCATACTTTCAGAACTCTCTCCCTGATCTGGAGCTTGGAGCTTTCTCCAAGACAGAAAAACATACATGTTCTTTCAGGGCAGTGAAGGCTACTTATATCACACTTGAAATGTTACATCTATTCCCTAATTCTCCACCTCCACCACCACTTTATTCTGGAAATACTCCTTCCTGCCTTATTTTTTTTCCAGACATTTTCTTTCATTTATAAGATGCATGCCTTTCCAGAATAAATGAGGCTGCAGTCTGTCTTCATTGGTTTCATTTTAGGTGTTTAAGAGAGTCCTAGCTCTGCTGCTAAGGCTGCAGACAATGGCTCATTCTTCCAGGGTTGGGATTCCAACCCCAGGATGGAAGAGAAAGGGTTTACTGGGGACAAGCCAGAAGATGGGATGGGGAGATATCATGGACCCGGCAGAGGGTGAACAGTGTACACATGGAGGATAGCGAGACAAAAATAGCCTCTGCCTTTTCGCACCCTGGCAGAGCTTTGGATGGAGGGTTTGGAGATCAAAGCCTCCATCATTTGGGCCACACACACATAAGACTGCTGTCTTTAAATTTTTATTAGGTAGAAAAGTGAAGAACCTTACTAACAAGGGTCCTGTTGCCTTATCACAGTTCTTTCCTTTACTTTGTATCTCATCATCCAAGGAAAAATAACAGGAAAACATATCTATACACTTACTTGTCTTTCATTACATAGATCTTACAAAGAAGTGATCTGATAAGGAAAAAAGGACTGATGTGATGAGTGAGTCACCAAAAAGGACTGGCTCTAACACAATATAAACATACTTTTCATATTATCATGTTGCAATGTATCCTTCAGTTTGCTGCAATACTTTTGCATTGCACAAATGGTTTAACTAAATCAATTTGTTTCTCATTGATTCGCTTGACCGATTTTCTAAATTACCTACAGTGAATTGACATAAGTTTCAACAATTCTTACTCCCTTTTCCCCTTTTAGTTACATCCCAGTTCTAGTTTGCTGCACTTTGCATTTTATTATTTCCATATAAATGTGCAGAATTAAGAGAGCCAACAATAAAACATAACAGGTTCTTTCTTGGCCCAAGGACTTTAATTTTCACCCTAGGGGAGATAGTAAAGTAAAAGGAAGGCAGAAGACATGCAACCCTGCAAATCTCCTTGACATACAAAGAGAACTAAAGGTGATCTTTCCACATTTTTCATAGGATATTGCCAGTGCTTGGCAAAGACTTGAACAAGCAGAGAAGGGCTATGAGGAATGGCTGCTGAATGAAATACGGAGACTTGAGCGACTTGAACACCTGGCAGCCAAATTTAGGCAAAAAGCTACTTCACATGAAACCTGGGCATATGGTAGGTGAGAAGCATATGGTCAGCTACAACATCCACCCTATATTCCATCTTGATGCTATGATGGCCAAATGGAACATTCAGATCTGGAATAACATGCACTTCTAAAGGAAGCAAAAGGGGGAGGGGGACTTGAAGGATGTATAAGTGGACAGTTATGTGAAGGGAACACCAAAGCTAACCTCTCAGTTATTTATTATTTATTTTTATTTTTTATTTATTAAAACATTTTTATGCCGCCCCATTTGCCGAAGCCTCGGGGCGGCTTACAACACTAAGCTAAAATAATCATAATATAAATCAAAAATATAAATATTAAATTAAAAATACAAAAATTATGACATAAATAAATGGAAATGATAGGCTTTATCAGGCATAAGAACCGTTTCATTCCCCAAAATGCTGTTAATGTGCAAAGTCATACAATAGATAATAAAGAGATGACACTGTCTGATTACTCAGAATTCCACTTGAACAGAATTTGGAGATACTTTTTTGCAGGAAAAAAACATGGCTTGGATCCTAAGGTAAGTTGAGGACACTTGTTACTGGGTGGATTTAAATATAATAGATGCAGAAACTTGAGGAAAATCACAAAAGGAAAGATATGCATTCCTTTCTCTCAACTACAGCCCCATGTTCCCCTTGCAAAGCCTTTACAGCGATTTGGGGCCCTTCTGATTAATATGGGATGGCCTATGGGGGGAGAGGCTGCTGAGGGAAGAGAGGACCACCAATGATCAGGCAGATCACCATCTGAGAGTGGATGATTCTCCCCTTTACCAGTTGCCCCTGCAGTATCTTCCCACATCATTCAGGTGGTTTTCCCAGTCCTCTAGGGAGACTCTTAGAAGGGTGGTGCTGGCTTCAGGTAGAAGCAGAGATATGAGACTTCGTTTCTGTGGATTCACCTAAGTGAAAGTATCTCAGGAGCCAAGCCAAGCCTCAGGAGGCCTTAAAATTCAGACCTTTATGCTTGCTGCCAGCTTTCCACAGATAATAGTAGAATCTTTTATGCAGAGCCCTTACATTTCTTCTTACATTAGAAGGTTAAAGTAGGCTGAGATAACAAGGGCTTTTCTAGAAGCCTACAAATGTAGGCTTCGGAGAGGGTGAATTGAACCTAGTCCTGAATGGGGTTGCACTCCCTCTTAGGGACAAGGTCCGCAGCTCCTTGGGAGGAGCGCTTTCCTTCAACTTCGGCTGATTAATCAGCTGCGCCCCTACCTGGAGTACGACTGCCTGGCGACAGTGACACATGCATTGGTGACTTCCCGCCTTGACTTCTGTAGCGCACCCTACGTGGGGCTACCCTTGAAGATGGTCCGGATACTTCAATTGGTTCAAAATAGAGCTGCCAGGCTGCTGACGGGGACTGGGCGTTAGTCCTCCATCAGCTTCACTGGCTTCCCATTGAAGTCCGGGCCCAATTCAAGGTGTTGGTGATGACCTATAAAGCCCTAAACGGCTTGGGTCCTGGCTACCTGAAGGAGCGCTTATGTCCATATATGCCCGCCTGCCCCCTGAGATCTGCGGGAGAGGCCCTTCTCCGGGAACCCTCCGTGAAGGAAATTAGGAGGATAGGTACTCAGAGGAGGGCTTTCTCTGCGGTGGCACCCAATCTATAGAATGCGCTCCCCAGAGAGGTCCGCCTGGTGCCGTCGTTATTTGTTTTTCGGTGCCAGGCGAAGACCTTTTTATTCAAACGTCATTTTAATTGCTAATATTATTTCCTTATTTTATTCTTTGGCCAGGGTGACTTATTTTATATTGTTAATTCATTTTATATTTTTAATGTATTATATTTTATTTGATGTTTTGTGAGCTGCTGCGAGGCTTCGGCGAATGGGGTGGCATAGAAATTTTCTAAATAAATAAATAAATAAATAAATGTGCCCATTCTGCAAGTTGGGAACAGCCAAGCAAAGAAGTTAGATGTAGCCTCTTTAATGCCCTGTAACATTCCCAATGGCCTGTACAACATATGATGCATCGAGATGAATGCAGTGCGGTAGCCACATATGGTGGCCTGCCAGGGGCTTGGCAATCTTTCCTCATTCTGCATTCCAAACAGAGAGGCAGAAAATGTATCAAGTCCCTAGTGGGTTATTCAGCTTGGCTGCTTTGGAGCTTTATTCAGCCAGATGGTTTATAAGACATAATGACCTAGAGCAATTGGTGGACAGATGTCAGGCTTTTGGGATCTATTTGGTTTTTACTTGACCCCTCAGATCCAGCAAGTGGAACCAGGGGCAAATGATGTACATTTGGAGTGAAAGAATCCAAGAGTTTGTTTGGAGTACAAGAGCTAACAGTCCTTCCCCACAAAAATCAGGTCCTTACTACCCTAAGTTTTCTTTGTTCCAGTAGTATAATGCAGAGGAGGCATAGATCAGTGACAAAGTCTGCTTTGCATGCAGAATGTCCTGTGCTTGAACCCTGGCATATGCAAGAAAATCACTGGAGAGCTGCTGCCAGTCTATGTAGAAAGTACTGAGCTAGCTTTCCATTTGGGGCAAGAAGGCAGGGAGTATTGTTGTTGCTGCCATTGTTCTGGAAGTCAGAAATTCTTTCAATCCACTGCATATCACCCAGTATAGCCCAGTCCACATTTCACTCACCCTGACCTATAGCACATGGCTGCACGATCAAGGCAAATGTGTTTGTTTATGGTGCCTTCATTCATTGCAGTGCCAAATGCTGATTGGTTCTGGAAAGCACAGGGCTTCTTCTTTAAAGAACCATTATAGCCTGCTAAAAGTAATTAGTCTTCCCTTTTTTCTTTAAAAAAATGAACCAGCCAATGTTGACCTTTTCCATTTAATATATAATCACAAATAATAACACTAACAAGTAAGGATTTTGACATGAAGCGAGCAAAATAGCATGTATCTTGTTTAAGCCTGGAGTAGCCCTGTGTCCTTTAAGAAATATTGCTGTATTGTTGGAGCCTGGATGCGGTTACAAGCAATTCCTCTGTGTACTTGAGCCATTTGTCTTTAACTGTCCTAATGGCAAACATCAATGACTTCGACTTTTCTTTCCTTCTGCCAGGCAAAGAGCAGATTCTGCAGCAGAAGGATTATGAAGCTGCTACTCTGACAGAGATCCGTGCTTTGTTGAGGAAACATGAAGCTTTTGAGAGCGACTTGGCCGCTCACCAGGACAGGGTGGAACAGATAGCTGCCATTGCCCAGGAGCTGAAGTATGTTCCATTTAGAGGCACACAGCTGCTGACATTTACCCGATAAACTCTTTCCAATAAATCCGATAGGGTCATAGGTACAATGTAAGAATTCCACAGATAGCTTTGTAAGTGTTATTATCTTGGCCTGCTCATTGAAAACCTTTCTTATTTCCTCCTAAACTAAAAATAGAGGTGCCTTTGCAGGACAGAGATTTCAAGGCTATTTCAATAATAAACCTTTGCTTCTTTTGCCTTCTTCTGATATGTGGAAGTATCTTACATATTTAAGTTGAGTGATGCTAGAAGGAGAAAACAGGATTCCAGAATTTATTTTTCTGTTGTTTTCTACAGCATATAGCAGTGTTCCCACCAATATAAATTAAAAAATAACTGCTTGTTTACAGAGATCCCTTTCTTTTTCAAGAGGCACAAATATGTAATGAACCAGCTTAATCAGATCATAGCCCTGATGGACCCCCAAATGGTCACTTCCCCATGTCATGTTTCATGAAAATTTCCACAAGTTTCAATGGCCACTTTGGATGCAGTATGGACAGAGGACTGTAGTTCAGTATGATAAAAAGTACATTCCCTACACATACGTCCTGCTAAAAGTGTAGGTACCCCTGTTTGGCAATTTTTTAAAAAAATCCATATTAAGGCAGTACTTTCATTAGGTCAACTCCCAGTCACAAATTAGTGACCTTGAGGGTTTTAAAAAAAATCATTATTGCCCTAATATGAATTTTGAAATAGATACAAACTGGTATGCATGAGTAATGGCATTCTTTTGACAGCATCTTTACTTTTATTGATGATTAATACAATCAATGTATATTTGCTTTCTATTTATATTCAATTTACTCACATTAATCCCTTGTTACATGCCTCTCTATTTCTCATCTTACAGCCCCTCCTCCTGTTTATCAACATACACTTCTAAGTAGAAGTTTCTACTATGTAGTCACCCTGCTCCATTCACAGTATTTTTCAGGGTCTCCAGGTGCCACATTCTCCTCTATAAGCCACTTATACTTACCCTCTGCTTTTTCTGTTCCTTTCTTTACCACCAAATAAATAAATACATACATAATTTTTAAAAATCCACAAAAAAATGAAAGTCAGAAAAGCTTCACAGTTCCTTTTGATTGGTAGTGCCAGAAACGGTCTTTTAGGTAGTACTTAGCTTTGGTGGAATTGTGCCCATTATCTACTTTATTTATTTGATTCTTTTATGTGTATACAAACCATGGCAACCAGTCCTGATGACCATGTGCTACCTCCCGTTTCAGGGACAATATGCTTTTCAATTCCAGCTGCTGGGGGCATGAGTGAGAGGGCATTATCGTACTCCTGCCCTGCTTGAGAACTTCCTGTAGGCATCTGGTTGGTTGTCCAATATCCAAACAGAATGTTGGACTAGATGGGCCTTCAGATTTGATTCAGCATGGCTGTTCTTATATTCGTAATTAATTCTCAAGAACAACATAGTTCACCCAAAGATAAGTGCTTTTATGTGTGCCTTCCTGACTTGGGAATAAGACTGATCAGAATTAGGAAGTCTTACTTCTGAATAAACATGGATAGACTGATTTCAGGGTGAGAACTGAAGTGCAAATATGCTTCCAACTGAAATCAGTCGAACTATCTACATTGTAGCTAAATTAAATTCAACATTAAAGTGTTCAATATGTATTCATTTTATTTAATTCAGTCATAGTCTGCTTTCAAAGAATCATAGAATGGTACAATGGAAGGAGCCAGAAGGCCATCAGGTCCAAGCCCCTGCTCAGTATAGGAAACCAAGTTAAACCATGCCTCTCAGATGGCTGTCCTGCTCCCTGCATCATGGAGCCCAGTGTAGCTTACATGGGGTTTGCAGATGCTTTCCCATTTAGGTAAGGGCTCTGACTTGTTCATGAGGTAATCATGAGCTTTTCCACATATGGCTGTTAATCAACTGTATCTACATCACAAAAATGAAATCTGAGCACTACACATTTTTCCTGCTTTTCTGCTATATAATTTTTAGTAGATGCTATGGTATAGCAAGACAGTACAATTCCACAGATGGAAAAAACATTTCATTTTCTCAAATAATACTGTATTCTCCCTGTTCTTTAAAAAAATCACAAAAGTACTATTGAAAAACAGATGTGAAATAGGAACCTAGAGCAGTGGTTTTCAACCTTTCCACAGCTAGGGACCAGTGAAAACAGGAAAACCACCCTGGGGACTGCAGAGGCATAAACGAAAAGCACCATACACATAATACAGTATTCTGTGCATTAGTTTCCAAACACAATTCCAAAAAAAAATCTCCAAAACAACCAGAAATTTAGCAACAAATACCAACAAAAGAACAAAATACCAAAATTGGTGCAGCGTGCCTCCCAGCTGGCTCCCACCAAGCCGTCTCTCCCCTCCCTGCCCAACCCTGGCAGCATGAGCGCACCCCCCTCCTGCGAACACAATGCCAACTGAGGAAGAGGTGATGGAGCACAGCCAGGCCCCACCCTAGTCCACAGCAAGCGGGATATTCCCCCCCAACCATGGACTGGCAGGAAATCTCCTTCAGACTGGCACCAGTCCACGGACTGGTGGTTGAAAACCACTGCTGTAAAGAATTCTAATAAACTGTGAGTAGGAGATGACAAATGCACAATAAATTCCCCATGTAGAAAAGCTGTTTGTATCTTGTGGCCTTAGTAGCCAGTTCTAGCCTAGTTAGGTGCAACTGGGGACCCAATCTTTTGTTTAGAAAAATGAAGATCATGTGACTCTTTTGACTGGCCTAAGCCACAAAGAATGGCTCTTTTGAGTTTCACTCAAACTGCATATAGGCCAGAATTGCTGCTTCTTTTGTTTTCATTTTCACTAATGAGAAATTCTGGCATGTTTGTGTAACACAGACACAAGACAGCAAGCCTTCAGTAGGTTGAGTTTAGTGAAACTACTAGAACCTCTGAGTGCCCTGTTCGTATTTTTCTACAAATATAATTGCCCAGATGCTCAGAGCCATTTCGTTTTTGTGTTTAATTGGAAATTTGTTCCACTGATTTCAGTAAAACTTACTCCTTAGGTTATTGTTTTAACCTAAATTAGTTAGTACTTATAGTGCCCATACAGTGACAGGACAGTGCAAAGTATAAATAAAATGTATTTAATTGACTAAAAGAGAATACTTCCACTGAACTGACATGTTTAGCATTCTCAAAGTAATCTCCAGAGAATAACAGGGACTAAGGATAGAAAAGTATGAAATGTTCACTCGGGATGGTTCTTAAAAAGGTCAATGGACTATAAAACTTTGGACATTAAGTCTTACAGTTAGTTCTTCTGTTTATCAGAGCAGGCCCTCTGAGAAAGATTGTTCCTTTTTACTTTCTCAGTTGGCTTGGCCCCATATTCCCTGGCCCTCATCTCTTGGCAATGAAAGGCTGCTATTTCTGGAGAACAATTGGTGTGGGTGACCTTGAGCTACACTGGTTACAGTTCAGTGTCAGCTCTGCCATTTTCCCTTACAGCAGCTGAGTCTGCTAAGAGCATAAAGGTTAAAGTTGTTAGAGGCCTGTTGATCGATGGTGTCTGGATAAATACGACATGTATGTGTCTGTGTCTGTAGCACTGTTTCTGTTCCATGGCCAATATTGTGTACCAGACTGAATAGTCTCAGAAATGGAAGCTAGTGTGTGATCGCAGACTTTAGACAAAAAGCCATTCAGAGGAGTAAAGGAAAAATAATGGATTTCCCATTACCGTCAGTATCACTGCCCAACTGACTTATGGTCCAAAGCACTGATCATTTGCATAAGGCTTTGCATATGTTCTCCAACATAGAACTTTTTTACACATGCATCATGACTGAGCATTATGTCTAGAACAGTGTTCCCCACCTGGGTACCATCCAGATGTTGTGGATGTTGATTTCCATCAGCCCCAGCCAACAGGTTGATGGGAGTCAACATCCAAAACACCTGGGGGATCACCAGGTTGCTCTAGAGAGTTACACAGAGACAAAGCTGTGAAGGCCTGGAAAACTCTCAGAAACAAAAGTCTGGATTTCCCACTTGACCCATCCTCCAACAGGGATTTTTTTCTTCCCCCCTTTGTTCCCTGATACCTTCATGTTTGTACACAGAAACAAACTTATAGTGGTTCAGCGTGCTTACAGATGGAAAGTAATTGAGGGATTTAGTTGAAATTGTACTTGCTTGTACAACATTATTTCCCATTACTGTGAAACAGATGAATTGTGCCCATTGTTTAATTAATACCAATTACTACCATTTTGTTGTCACGATTATTACTATTACATTTATATCATGTCTTTTCTTCTCTTACATGGTACTCTCCAGCTTCATTTTATCCTCACAACAAGCTTGTGAGGTAGTTTAGGTTGAGGGTCAGTGCTTGGTCCAAAGACACCCAGTGAGCCTCATAGATTTCCAGAGTCCCATCCCAGCACTCCAACCATGGTACCATGACCTCCTTCTGAACCTATAAGCTGATGCCAAGTACAATCATGACTAGACATAGCCAGCATTCTTCCTTTGTGGTTTATTCACTGGAGAGCCATCGTTGTGCTCTGCACTTCAGAAGCACCGAAGAAGGCCCCTTTCAAATGTGAAAAATCATTACAAACATCCCTTCCCTGGTCAGGGATTAAAACGTTGGTCTCAAGTTGGATTAAATCCGAGACTCAAATTGGCATGTAGTTACATCACTACAGAGTCTGTGATAAGTAATGGTATATAGCAAGTACTCTGATAGCAGCCAAGAGCTAAATGCAGCGTATGATGAGATGCTTGTGAAAGTCAGCTAGCTGAGGACAGAATACATATGTTGGATCTCACTAGAACGACCCAGCTTAACTGGCAGAAAACTGGCATGGACAGCATTAGGATTCACGAAATTCCTATGGGTTGGTGGTGTTTTCTTTCTTTCTTTTTAAACAACACACTCACCCCACCCACTGCTCCAAATATCACAGGGCAAACTTAGGGAGTTTCTTCCTTTCTTTTAGTATATGAATTGGTATATTTGACAAAATGCATCCATTGTTGCTGTGTCTAAATGCAGCTCTTCATGCTTTGAAAAAACAAGGACATTCCCTTTAAAGTTAGCCTTGGATCATATGATAAATAAGGATGTACTGTTGGAATGATCTGTAAAGGAAAAAAGGCCAGTGTATAACATGTCCTCCTTTTTTCTGGAGAAGATATGCATTTAATTAGCCCCTAATTAGTAGAAAATTAGCATCTGAAACATTTTCTAGTATGAGGTGAAGTCATGGGAAAGGCTTCTCCTGATTGATTGATTCCTGTCTGGCAAATGGTAAAGATGCAGAAGCCCTGAACAAAAATGAAGTTGGCATCCCCATAACACTGGTAGAAGCAGATCATAAATTCATATGCCCCAGATAGTATTTCCAGCAGTATACATTTATGCAACTTAAGGTATTGGGAATACTCTTAATTAATATGGGGAACGCCTCCCAGGATGAATTACTAGTTACCTCGAAGTGACATTTTATGTGTGAAATATTCATTATGATCCATATTGGTGATGCTAACCAAATGTGTCAGTAGTACAGATTAACTACTGTAGGAAAAAAAAATCTTGTGCTATATTTTTAAGTCTGTTGGTTGATTAAATAGCCGGTCTTCTCTTCTAGTGAACTGGATTACTATGATGCTGCAAGTGTTAATGATCGATGTCAGAAGATTTGTGATCAGTGGGACCGACTGGGAACACTCACTCAGAAGCGGAGAGAAGCCTTGGAGGTAAAACTCGTTTCCAGAAGTAGCTTACTTTTTGCAGTTTATAAGACTATTGCTGTTTTAGACTGTGTCCACACAGCCACACCTCGTGGCTCAACCACATTGACAACAACCACAACAACAAAAACAACCACAAAAACTACAGGCCTGGCTATAAAAGATTTGGTATGATATTACTGCCAAATAACACCAATGCACTGAGGCAGGAGTTGAGGAGATGCTTCTAGCTTTAGAAAGTTGATGCATGGTTGAGTATTTCTCCCAAATAATGTTAAAGTCTCTCCTTTCCCCAATTTTTTGAGCAACCAAGCTGCAAATGATTGTTTAAAAATACAATCAAAATATACAATCCATGCCTGCCAAAATTAACTATATAGGTGTGTATACATGCCCACACATGCATGTGCACATGCACACATATGGGCAGAGCAATTCTGTGCATTACCCAAGAGAGTCTGGAAGGTAGACCACTGCACTGATGGAATGGCCACCATTTCTCGTATGCTCTCAGTCAGGATTCAGTGTTGTTCACTGCCACTACCACCACTACCAGATGTTTCATTCAATCTGGTTGACATCTGAACTGGAGAAAAGGCTTGCCATAGAAATGTGTTTCTCTCCTTACCCTGTCCCCACAGCTATTGTAGTAAATAAAATATCATGATTGTACTAATGTCATGGGTACCTTTGGGATAATTGCATTATCACTACAATGGAGATCTGCAGGTGAATAGCCAGCCAGCAGATGAAAACACGCATTCAGAGGATGACATTGGCCAGGAGAGTTTGCCAAACTGTGCATGGTAGGTGCTTCCATTGAGTTTGGTGCTGTATATTGGAAAGTTCCAGAGTCGAGGTTTGAAAACAGATGCCAAGGTGAATGCATGTTTTTAAAGGATTCATTTCTTTCATTTCTGTGTGTCTACCTGGCAGAGGACAGAGAAACTGTTGGAAACAATTGATCAGCTTCACCTAGAGTTTGCTAAGAGAGCAGCTCCATTCAACAACTGGATGGAAGGTGCAATGGAAGATTTGCAAGACATGTTTATCGTTCACACTATAGAGGAGATCCAGGTAAAACAATAACAACCATGCTTTTGCATTATAAGCCTAAAAAGATAAGAGGTTCCCCTTTCATTGTAAAGGGAATGGCATATATCACTCCACCCTATTGTAGTTTAATTCTCACATGGTTTAGGTGTTACGTACCTATCCTTACTTGTGTCTTAGGGCTTTTCTGTGTTAGGCATTTATTATTGTTTCCTGTTCATAGTTGTTTATGAGTTCTTTCGATGACATTATGATCCTCCAGATTTGCCTCTGTGTCTAATCAGCAATTTTCAGCAAGCTTTTTTTTTTGGAGCAGGGAAAATGTGGTTTTTAATCATGAACACCAAAGAGAGTGTCAATTTCCTGTTGTGTATTTGCACTGCTTCACTATATCACTGTGCCACTAGAGGTTATGTAGCATAAAAGGAAATATTCCTCAAGTAGTGCCCAGATCTCAATTCTGGGATGAAATCAAAAGTAAATACAGCCAATAAACAACCTTGTGTAGAAAAATACCCCAAGTCACATTAGGGAAAGACTCTCCTGACTAGTGAATGTGCATGAATGTCTAAAGACCAGATGTATTCAGTCTGGCACATGAGGAGAGCCTTCACGCTATTAGGCAATAGAAACATTTAATAAATAAATATAAAAGAATAAATAATGTAGTTGTACATTTTTGGGTCCTATATAAAGGGGAGGGAGAAGAAAGAACCAGTGTGTGAAGTGACCCGGGGACATGCTTGTTTTCTTATTTATTTTGTAAACCACAGGGCAGTAGCTGTAGGTGAGCAGTGGGACCAGATTGATAGATGCAAGACTTCTGGGATGAGGCCATCTCCAGTTTCATTTTTAGTACAGGACTTACTCTGATCTGGAATGTGAGGTCAACTCAGACCTGATACTGGCTAGCCTTTAATGGTCAAGCCAGTCAGTCCTAGAGGAGATCAACCCTGACTACTCTTTAGAAGGCCAGATACTGAAGATGAAACTCAAATACTTTGGCCACCTAACGAGAAGGAAGGACTCCCTGGAGAAGAGCCTAATGCTGGGAACAATGGATGGCAAAAGAAGAAGGGGACGGCAGAGGATGAGGTGGCTAGATGGAGTCACTGAAGCAGTCGGTGTCAGCTTGAGTGGACTCCGGGGGATGGTGGAGGACAGGAAGGCCTGGAGGAATGTTGTCCATGGGGTCACGATGGGTCGGACACGACTTCGCGACTAGCAACAACAAGCCTTCAATAGTTTGGGAGAGGGCTGAGTCTTAGGCTGGCTCTAGATTTTGTGTGTGTTTATGTATGGTGGAGAGAGAACTTGGACAAGATAGTCTCAGTAGGCCCATATCTTCCCATTATTGTCAGCTTTACATTTCCTTATCCCTCTGGACCCAATCCAAACAATTGCCCAGAGGAGGTTCGAAGACTAATGAAAGATGTGGCTCCATTTCTACATTGTTTCATTGCTTGTCTACTCAGACAGAAGAGGTGAAAAAACAGTGAGCGCCTAGATTAGCAGCAGAGGGGCTCTGAGATCAGGAGCAATCCATCTCCAAAGGGTATGTGCTCCTTTGTTAGGAACAACCACTCCTATTAGGTGATCTCGGGGTGCTGGTTGACTGCAGGCTAAACATGAGTCAGCAGTGTGATGCGGTGGTCAAGAAGGCGAATGCCAGCCTTGGTTGCATAGCCAGAAGTGTGGCTTCTAGATCGAGAGAGGTATTACTACCACTCTATATGATTCTGGTGTGCACGCAACTGGAGTATTGTGCTCAGTTTTGGGCCCCTCATTACAGAAAGGATATAGCTGAGTCAGGGCAGTGTAGGGCCACAAGGTTGGTGGCCGGTTTGCAGGGGAAGCCATATTAGGCAAGACTGAGGGAACTGGATCTTTTCAGCCTGGAGAAGAGGAGACTCAGAGGGGATATGTTGGCAACATACAGGTATGTGAGGGGGTGCCACACTGAGGTGGGTAGAGACCTGTTCTCCCCTGCAGAGGAGGGCAGGATGCGCTCCAAAGGAGTGAATTTCAGGGAACCAACGTTCAATTTAGATGCCAGGAAGTACTTGCTGACAGTTAGGATCCTGAGGGTATGAAATGGGTTTCCATGGGAGGTGGTTGAAGTCCCATCGGTAAGGGTGTTTAAGGATAGGCTAGAAATGCACATGGTGGACATGTCATGAGCGGAGCTGGTGGTCAGACTAGATGGCCTGTGAGGCCCTTTCTGACTCACTCTGTTTCTATGTTTCTATTTTTTGCAGAAGTCTTTTTGAGAGTTCTGGGGAACTTAAAGGTTTATCTATGCCTTAACATTAGCTTTCTGCAAAACATAATAGGCTGAGATGAAGTACCAAACAGACCCATGATTTTAAGATAATGCCTGATGGGGCAAGCAAACTCACTTTCAGTTGGTTAAATAATGCTGTGTTCAGGAGCTCACTTTGTCTGGTTTTTTTAAAATAATTGCACAAGGGCTGATGATCTGGTAACCTCTACATCAGCCTTTCCCTACAAAGGTAGGAACTCCATCCATACTAGAACAGTAACTGCTTGACCTGTGCTGGGAAGAACCACTGCTGCATGAACTCAGGCTGGGCCCTGCATGAATCCAGAGACTTGGCTGGCAAACTCCTATCATTCTTAGCTAGCATGGCCAATGGGATTTGCAGTCCCACACATCTGGAGGGCACTGAGTTGTGGAAGGTTGCATTAGATTACATAGGGTTTATCAACAGTAAAGTCTTGCATATATTCACATAAAATTTATTTATCTACTTACTTATTCAACTTATATTCCACTATAACTAGTTTGAGGATTCTCTAAGCAGATTACATACTGAGGTGGGAGAGAGAAAGTGTGGCTTAGTCCAGTGTAATTGCTGTGAAAGCTGTCTGTCTGTCTGACCTTTTCCATCACTTTCTCATTTCAGAGTTTAATCACTGCCCATGAGCAGTTTAAGGCCACTTTACCTGAGGCAGAAGGTGAAAAACAAGCTATCCTATCAATTCACAATGAAGTAGAGAAGGTGATTCAGAGTTACAGCCTCAGAATAAGTTCCAACAATCCTTACAGCGCAATCAACATGGAGGAGATTCGTACCAAATGGGATAAGGTACTGTAAGCAGAAATACATGCTGAATTATGGGCTTGAGGAGCATGGGGGCGAGGAACAGCAAGACCTTGTGAGTTATTTAAACAAAAGAGTTTATCTTTAGAGCTCTACTCTGCATACTTGAATTGAGCATGAGTAGGATGCATCCCATCCTGAACATGGGATATTATGCAATTGTAGATGGACATAGGCTAGTAAAATGGATAGGACAATAATCTTAACAATGGTTTAATTTCTTGAAAGTTTGGGTAAGAACTTGGTTTTGCACAGGGCACGGGGGAAAGCAGGGGGACACACAGCTTACTTGTTAGTCAATTATTAATATTTTTAAAGAACATTTCAGGAGAAGATTTTTGAAATAGCAGATTAATATGGGAGCTGCAATAATCTTGCTGCTTTTCAAAATGTGGTAGTTGGGGAAAGAACAATATTTTTATCAAGGACAATCAGTTCTGGGAAAATATTCTATGCTTCTGAAGTAAAAGCTTCAAAGACTGTAGGCTTGGTTAGTAAATGAGTAAACTACACTGGAAGGTAGAAATTGAGCCAATATCTTAAGTTCATAAGACTAACACCTGCAGTGAATTTCCACCAACCTAAACCTGAAACTTACTTGAATAATGGCTTTCACCTTTACCAACTTGCCTGCACCATGAAGTGAACATAGAAGGCCTGTTTCTGTTCCTGCCTATCAGAGTAGTTAGGCTGACTGAAGCAACAGGGCCTTTTTGGTAGTGGCTGCTTGTTGTGAACTCTGTTTTAGCTGCTGTCTTTCAGCCTTCCTAATTCAAGGCCTTCAGGTGAGCTCTACAGATTTAACCTGCTTACTTGTTTAGCCTATAACTGAGTTAGAATTTTATTGGATGATATCATACATATGGAATTACCTGCTTGAAATTATTAATTTTGATTCCAGACTTATGTTTATCATAATTTTGTTTTGATTATTAATTTTAGATTTCATATACTGCCATGGGAGAATTTTCCCGAAAAGTTGGCTAATACAACTTTAAGCAAGCAAGCTGAAAAGGTCTCAGAACAGTCATTTGAATCAGTCCATTGTGTTAGTAGCTTATTTATTTCACTTGTATGTTGCCCCATTAGTCATAGGCTCTCTGGGCGGCTGACAACAATATTAAAACAATACAATTGGTCAACAATTTAGTCTAAAACTAAAACATAACATAAAACTAACATTAATAAAAACTAAAATGACCATAAAAACAAAATTGTACATAATAAAATTGGCATTAAAAGAAAAAGTATGACAGCAGAAAGACAGCATCTTTAAAAACCATCAAACAGTGAATCAGACACCTCACCCACCAAAGCGCTTACAAAAGAGATATGTTTTAACTGGCACTGAAAGATAAAAAGAGTAGGTGCTGGCCAAATCTTGGGTGCAAGTGAATTCCAGAGCTGGGGCGCTATCATGGAAAAGGGCCTTCTTCTTGCCATCTCCCCTTAACTTCACTAGGGGGAGGAATACAGAGAAGGGCCTCTGATGATGACCTCAGGGTTAGCTTCTTGCCCTGTTCTGCATCCTAATTCTCTCTTAAGTCTTGGTAAGTTGTAGTACCTTTCTAAAAATAAAAAAAAATATTTTGGCTAATGACTAACTTAATTATGCATGTTGGCAGGTAAAACAACTTGTGCCTGTGCGGGATCAGTCGCTGCAGGAGGAGCTAGCCCGCCAACATGCCAACGAACGCCTGCGCCGCCAGTATGCTGCTCAGGCCAACGTCATTGGGCCCTGGATTCAAAGCAAGATGGAGGTAAGTATGATTGAGGTGCATGCAGCAGCACTGAGACTTTTCTCAAAAAACTCCACCATGGTGCAGCTGCTTTTCCCAAACTAATGAATACTTATGGCCTAGTACCATCAGCCATATCCATTTAGTGGCAGTGGACAAAGAAAAGCAAATGGAAACAATCCTTGTCCATGCACAGAGGTTTGCCTTAGGAGTCAGACAGGCCAGAAAGAATGAGAGAGAGCAGCACTGACAAGGATATTGAGAACTCATAAAGGAGTAATGAAGATGGAGAGGAGGACAGGCTTGTATGCCATCTTCAAGTCCTTGGAAAAAAAGGTGGAATGTAAATATAACAAATAAATAATAGAGGAATGGGTGAGGAATGATTCGGGGGTTTGGTATCAGAGAACGTTGAGGAGTAAAGGTAGGGAGCTCAACTGAGTTACAGGAGTGGGGAATCTATTCCAAGCATAAAGAGCACATGGGAAAAGGCATGGAGGCAGTGGGAAGGAGACAAAGGAGGCTTGTGCAGAATGAAAAGAATGATAAGAGAAATAATTAAAGCGGAGAGCCAAAACAGAAGGGTTGGATTTATTTTCCATCAAGTTTGAAGTCATAACCATGCTGCTAGACACCTTAGGACAATTTCATATCAGTAAAGGGTCAAGTGCACTAAAGTACATAGTTAAGCTATAGGATTTGTTATCATAAGTTTTAAAATTTGGATGACTTTAAAAAAATGACTGGACAAACTCATGGAGGATAAGGCTATCAATGGCTGCTAGTTATGACACCAGTGTAGTCCTCCAGTAACACAGGCAATATCCCTCCCAATATAATTTCCTGAGAACCTTATCAGGAGTGCTCCAGCACGAGGATCCTGCTGTGGGCTTCCTAAATGCTTCCAGTTATATGCAGTGTGAATGGAATCCTGGACTACATGAGCCTTTGGTCAGATCCAGCACAGCTCTTATAGGTTTATGTTCTTATGGAAATCCTTCTGGAATAGGCTGATAACTAGACCATACATTTTTATTTATTTATTTAGGATGTTTGCAATGAAGGAACTTGCAAGTGTTAGGTATACTAAATCAATGCACAACCACAAGTGCTCATGAACCATGGGTGTAAACATATGTTATGCTTACAATACTATTTTGTTTAAGCCAACTCAGAGTATTCAGCATATCTGTTCTGTTAAGCAAAGTTTTTATAGTACCAAAGGCACACCTTAGCACCCCTCTAGTTGGTAGTATGTTTGTGCTTTGATTGCGGGAAGCAAAAAGAAGTGAGTTGACAAAGACAGGAAACTACAGTACCCCAGTTCATCTCTCATTCTGTCTGTACACGCTAAAGTTTAATTACTGCTGATTCTTGCTTTAACATGAATAATGAAGAAATCTGATAAGCAAGCTAACAAAAATTTTCTTTCTTTTTTCCTATGGTAGGAGATTGCCCGAACCACCGTTGACATAACAGGGCCATTAGAGGACCAGATGACTCAATTAAAACAACATGAACAAAATATTATCAATTACAAGATTAATATTGATAAACTTGAAGGAGATCATCAAATGATTCAAGAAGCCCTGGTGTTCGATAATAAGCACACTAATTATACAATGGAGGTAGCTATGGAGTCTGAATATGCCCTGTTCATTTCATTTCTGCTGGCTCACTGTTGCTTGATTTGCATGGTGGGGATAGCTAGCACACTGCATTTATGGCGATTTTTGTCTGGATGAAAAAAACCTCAAGGGTGCTTCTTACAGTCTTACAACAACATAATTTCTATTACAATCTAATATTTTGCCTTTATATCATGTTTTTATCAGTAGTTTATCAAACTACATACGACAGTGGCAGATATTGGCGTTTAAACATGGATCTGATTCATGGCACAATTCTATGTGCACTTAAACAGGAAAAAAGTCCTGCAGTTCTCGGCATGCCTCAGTCAGCATGGCTGGCTTGAGACATGCTGGGATTTGTAGGATTTTTTCTCTGTCCTAAAGTGCATAGGATTGTGTCCTCAATCAGATCAAAAGTAGAGAATGAGGGTCATATTCAGCAAAAAAGAAAGCACTCAGGATTGGAGCTGATGGATGGCTTTCCTCCCTGTGCCCCTCTCTGCCAGTGCGTTTTCCCAAGCCAGTGCTGCCTCCAGGCTTTGGAGGGCTTTCCGGCAGGATGTGCTTTGGGGATTCTCCTTCCTGAGTATGCTTACCTCTCCTCTCTGTTCTTTCAACTATTAATTCACTTGCTGATCCTTCGGGGCCTGCTGTGCACCACCCCAAAGGGAAGAGGCCATGGGGATGGAAGCTACTGTTCCTTTCCCTCACTACTTAGAGAAGGGAAACAAACAAACAGAGGCAGTGAGGAGGAACAGCATGTTGAAGAGGCGTCAGGGACTGGCAGAGGGTTGCCAATCAGTGCATGGGCTTTGCTAGTGCCCAACAACTTGGTGCTGGTCTTACAGCTCACTGAGGACATTTCTATATCAAAACCTAGCTCAGGAGAAAAGTGCAAGAGGGAACTGAGAGAGCAGCAGATGTGAGAAGGTATTGATACTCTTCCACCAGGCATCCATATTAATAATAGTCACATACTCCCTTTCTGTGAGCCTTTCAATAGATGGTATTTATTGTGTACTTGTAATTTCTCACTCAGGGCAGTTTGAGGGTGGTTTACACAATGTTATCATTTGCCAGGGCCCCTCCCATTCTTGGCAAACTTTCCCAGGCTTTTTTTCCCCCAGAGAAAACCCTGATATCATCTGTGAAATGGCATCGTGAAGCCCTAATGTATTTGCACAAAGTTTTGCCATACCACAGTGCCACTTTGTGTTTGTGTAATGAAACCCATAGAAGGGGAAATACGCAACAAAATACTAAATAAAGTGTAAAGGAGCCTAACTTAATTCTGCTAAGAATCTGAAAACAGAAACCTCAGTAAAGTGGTGGGTTAAAATCCTCATGTAAAAAAGCCCAATATAATTGAGGCAGATCTGCATTTAAACATCTTGAAGTGCCTCCTTTGTGCCTTGTTTGGCCTTTACCTAATGCCACCTCAAAACTCACAAGCGTAGCTGTTCTGCTACACTAGTTCTAAAGGTGGAGTCACTTTGAAATGTTTCCAGCAGAGAAAGATCTTTAATGTGTTTGATTCTGCTATAAAGCATTTGCCCTATTACAAGCAGCTTAATAAGATTAAGTTATTGCATGCCTTGACAGTTTCTGATCTTAACAGGAGCTGCACAGGGAGAAACCATAATGGAGCAAATCACCCCTCCATCCCTAAATCGGTACCATTTTTTAAAATGAGCCATGAATTCACTCTTGCATTGCATGATAGAAAACCACCCGAAAAAATAATTTGTTCCTTTGATTTATATCTCAACCCATCCCTAAGGGCTTGTGAGGGGAAACAACAGTAAAAAAAAGATTTATGAAATGGGGTCATAAAAGATTATATCTTGTAGGAAAATATAAATGTAAAACTAATGTCATCTTCTATTTATCTTCAGCTGCTAAATGGGTTTAGCTGTCTTGAAGATGCTATGGCTTTCTCAAACTCCCAAAACAAGGGAGTTGCAGATAAGGGAGACAGTCACTCGATTCAGACAACACAATAACACACACAGAAGGGCTGAGTGTGAGTTATCATTGATTCATGGGTTATCATGTTGTTTAAACCCAGCTTTGCCTACAAACTACATTTTATTAACATGGACATCCCAGTTCACTCCCCAACAACAAATCATGGGTTCTCATCATAGGCTGCTTGTTAGTGTTGCTGGATTCAGACAGCACAGTAATCCATATCTCAGCAACAAACCACAGTTCAACAGCAACCCACACTTACCCCATCAATATATTATATTGTCTGAACCCAGTCAATGGTTAGGAATACCTCCTTGCATACTGGTCATCTGGAGGACATTAGCAACAAATCTTTACCAGATGCAGATATATATTTATTTATTATTTATTTATTAAAACATTTTTATGCCGCCCCATTCGCCGAAGCCTCGGGGAGGCTTACAACAATAAGTTAAAAAATAATTATAACATTAAATTAAAAAATATAAACATTAAGTTAAAAATACAAAAATACCAATAGAAAATAAGCCACCCTGGCCAGATAAAATCCCATAATATTAACAATTAAAATGCCGCTTAAATAAAAAGGTCTTTGCCTGGTGCCGAAATACAAATAACGATGGCACCAGGTGGACCTCTCTGGGGAGCGCATTCCATAACTTAGGCGCCACTGCAGAGAAAGCCCTCCTCCGAGTACCCACCCTCCTAATTTCTTTCACGGAGGGTTCCCGGAGAAGGGCCTCTCCCTCCGATCTCAAGGGGCGGCCGGGCACATATGGATATAAACGCTCCTTCAGGTAACCAGGACCCAAGCCGTTTAGGGCTTTATAGGTCATCACCAACACCTTGAATTGGGCCTGGACTTCAGTGGGAAGCCAGTGAAGCTGACGGAGAACTGGAGTCATGTGAACATAACGCCCAGTCCCCGTCAGCAGCCTGACAGCTCTATTTTGAACCAATTGAAGTATCCGGACCGTCTTCAAGGGTAGCCCCACGTAGAGCGCGTTGCAGAAGTCAAGACGGGAGGTAACCAGCGCATTTGTCACTGTCGCGAGGCAGTCGTACTCCAGGTAGGGGCGCAGCTGATTAATCAGCCGAAGCTGAAGGAAAGCGCTCCTCGCCACTGCTGTCACCTGAGCTTCCAGTGAAAGCTCCGGGTCAAGAGACATAGCAGAGGAAGCAATTTGTTTGATATAGAACAGCATGCATATCATATTTAGTACTGAACATATGGAAGATACTATAAAGACTTAGTGTTTGTGTGAGCGGAACAAGCCACATACTTTGGTTTTTATAGTACTGGAGACCAGGGATAAATACGAATTAAGTATTTTATTGACCCAGAGATGGCTTATCCACTGGGATTTTCTGCCCATTGTAAGTGTGTGAAGCTATGATAGATTGGGATGCTTCACTCCTTCACTCCAGGAGTCTGTCTTGGCCTCCTGCTGCTGCTCAATTACACTTTATACAATCCCCACCCCTATTGCTGGTCTTAGTTACCCTATTATTCTCCTAGTGTCAACCAAATAATAATCCTCCTCAGATCACATAATCTAGGAAATGCACAATCCTGCAAGAACATCCAATCCCAATATCAGTGAATCTCTGTAACAATTGTGATATAGCCTTTTTGGATTCTCTCTCAGGCAAATTTCCATCTTGAAATAAGTTTGTAAACTGTGTTGTCTACAACTTTTCAGAAATGTTTCTTAGCTAATAGCAGGTGTTCATAAATATATTTCCCCAAATCTTGTCCAATCTACTATTATTGATCTGAGAGAAATGAACAATTCAAGGAAATGGAAAGTCAGAAATAAATAAGAAGGGAGAAATTGCTTACATTATTGTGCTTGTCAGTCTTCTATTTCTTATATAATCAGCTTGCTTATTGATGTGTTGACTGGGCTATAGTAATCAATTTTTCAGTCTTTATTTTAATTGGACTGCCTTAAAGTAACTATTTTCTCTGTTAACAGCATATTCGTGTTGGATGGGAGCTGTTATTGACCACTGTTGCCCGAACTATCAATGAAGTTGAGAATCAGATCCTTACAAGAGATGCCAAAGGAATTACCCAGAAACAAATGAATGAATTCAGGGCATCATTTAATCATTTCGACAGGGTACAGTAGATTGTTTTCTTTCTCTTTTAAGCTGGCGAATAGTGTGCCATAAAGGATTTGTGTGCTTCTCTATTACTGTCTTTAAAATGTATGCTACACAGTGGAATCCAGAGAGAGAGAGAGAGAGAGAGAGAGAGAGAGAGAGTTCTAAACAGGAATTAGTAGATTTTCTCTTTAAGACAGAATTACATAGCACAGCTTCCTTTCATTCTGCTCTGGATCCCAGGCTCCTCATTTGCATTCTCTTCTTCTCTTGCCAAGAAGGGCACCTGACTGGGCTGGTTCACATGACATGAGAGTGGTTCATAAGCTTTGGCAGCTTGTTATCCACCCCCATATCGCCACCCGATTTACCCAGTTACCATCTCAAAGCATGGCTTGTCATAAGATCCACATCTGTCAAGGATGAGTTAACAAACAACCAGAAACCCTCGAACAGGCCTTGTATCAGGAAGCTCTTTTACACAAGCAGGAGGAGATCTTGAAATCATTTGGGCATGGCTGAAGTGGCAGTGGGGAACAGGGCTATGTCGCTTGACATTGTGATCCCCCATATGTTCTTCCAAGATGTGACAGGGTTGGTGAACCCTAAATAAATTTGTCTTTCATATCCTTCCTCTCAGGTGATCAGATGGCCAGCAGCTTACCCCTTCATGAAGCCAGCTGAAGTGGGCATCTAAGCATATTAATGAAACGATAGTCTGTTGAGATGCATTTTTAAATTTTATTTACTGGCTACCCCTATAATAGACATTTTCTGGCTCCTATTACAAAATAAGTAAATACAGTCAAACACGGCAAATTACAGAATGCAGTTAAAATCCCACAATATATTAGGAGGGTGGATTAGAAAGCCTGTTTCTAGATTATATTTCTAATGTGCTGCTAAAGTATGCCAACACCCCCGCAAAACCCTGTTCAAGCCATTAAATGCTTGAGATAACTGTGTATTTTTAAATGCATTATAAAGTAAAATATTAACTAAAGCATTAACTTAGTGAAAAACATAGACCTTTTTGCATTCTCCCTGTGAGGCTATCAGAGATTAAGGTTTTTTATAGGACCAAGCATATATAACTTCCTCCACCCCACAACAAACAAACAAACAAACAAACAAACGGAAACAGATCGTGACAAGGATTGTTGAAGTAATCCCCTGTTATATCATAATGTGTGCTGGAATGTGGATGAAGGTGAAGCAGAATCCTGTGAGCATACACTCTCATATATACGTATATATTAAAGCTGAAACAATGTAATTTTATTACATTAGCCTCTCTGAGGTTAATTTGTAATTTGAAGAGGCAGCTGGTATGGTTCTTGCTGCATGGACTCTTGAGGGATGCAGGGCAGGACTCCAAATAATCCTCTAGCACCCCAGACAAATGTATTCTGTCAATATTGTGCAAGATCCTACACAAAACACAAAGTCCAATAGATTCTGCCCAGAGGATTGATAGTCTAAGTGGAGGCATATCTCTCAGACTAATTGATCTACTGCACAGATTAATAGATCAGATAATAAAGTAAATTTTGGCTGACTGATTCACATCTCAGAGAAATCCATCTGCACAGCTTTTTTGGGGTAAAAATATACTCATATGTATTGCACTTCTTGTTTAGAAACAGCTGCAGAAGAAAATTGCTTTTAAGCTAATTAAATCTTTCATTTCTAAGAGGGCTTTTGAATGGATGATGTTCTTACATAGAAAAAGAAAAGGAAATACAGAGTTTAATTCAATGAAAAACAAGCAGTAAAAGATCCATATAATTAAGATCAAGCTTGATAAATAAGGTTTAAATACTTGTGCACAGCAGAACCAATTATTAATGCCTTTGATATGATTTCTCTAGGATTATTCCACTTAAATTAGATGGCAATAGCTGGAAGGGTAAATTGTGTGTTTGTGTGTTTAAGAAGACCTTTCTACACCATTATTTACTCAAACAATGTGCTTTGGTTAATAATTTGTTGTGCATTATCCAGACACCTTCCCTAAAAGTGATGCTTTTGATCTGGAAGGTGCCACTTGGCAAACATTCAGCCATTTGTATATTGCAACATGTAATTCTTTCCACACAGAAGCCATTACTATTGCACTTACCTTAATGATCTTTGTGGCATGAGCACCTATCAGACATACAGCACTGGCCCAAGACTGCCTGGGATGAAGAATGCTGTGCTGCCCACATTCCATGCACAGAAGCTGACAGGAAGGATACTTGATTCTTTCTTGAATGTGGGCCATGCGACAGCATCCTTCACCACATCAGAAAGCAGTAGGTTAGGTTGGGGGACACCTGGCAGATCTTGCTGCCTCCTCCTAGCATCTTCTGCCTGGTGTGGCTGTCCCATTCTGCCTAATGGTAGGGTTAGCCCTGCAGATAGATTACAGCATCAGAGCTCCCAGTCCCCCAGAGCTGGTTTTTGGTATGTGCTTATTAATAGGAAAAGGCAACCAGCAGGCAGATAGCTCAATACTTCACCCCAAATACGTGTGTGTATGTTCTGATTGGTTTTCAGCATAGCCATTTGTCCAAGGAGCCGTCCACACGTGCAAACACAAAACATATGTCACTACACCACTGAACCTGTGGAACAAATAGCAGTTTCTGGAACAAGTAATTTAGGCCACATTGTCTGGGTTATACTCTCAGTGATTTCTGGGCACTGAATTAAATAAATGACTCCTAAATATCATATGCTGGTGCAATCCTTTACCAGTCTGTAAACCGCATTCAGACACATAAGGAAAAGCAGTCCCATATTGAAACAGGGTTTTGTTTGGAACTATTTAGTATTTTATTCACAGAACAGGATAATGAAGTCAGTTAATTTAACAGTCTTTTTGAAAAAAATTACAATTTAATGTTGGCCTCTCAGCCACATTAATAATATAAGGACCTCCTTTTCTTCAACTGAGCCCTTTTAGCCAACTTAGCTTTTCTTTTTCTAAGTTCTTTTAAAAGGAAATGTAGCTACTCTTTTAAAAATACAGTTTATTAACACAACCAATGTTGGGACTTACAGATGGCCCCTTTCCAGAGAATGACAGCATTTGATTACAGCCTGATTCTAACTTTTTATGCATTTGCTATAAATTCCAGTGCAATATGGGATATGCTGACATTATAGATAGAAAGACTTAGACTGCAAAACATTATATTCTTATGTAAGAGCAAGTTCTATTAAATTTAATGGGATTTCTAAGTAGATATGTATATGATTGCAGTAAGAATCAGCATGTTACCCTTAAATCTTTACCACTGTCTGTATATATTACACTCCTTCTCTTCTTTAGAAATGTTTCCAATATAAACATTGTGTGTTTGTAATTCCTAATTCATGGGAACTTGCCAGTTCTTTAGATAATAAGATCATCCTTGAGGACATTTCGCATGGTTTTGAAGCATTTTGCTGGGGCTTTTGATCGGAGGAATAGCAATCCATTATTTTGGGGAATGGCAAAATCAACACTAGTGTAGTTATGTGGTTCTACTGTACCACACAACCACCTGAGGATTATATAATGGAGCAAATGGAAAGGCAGAGAAGGCAAACCCTGGGTGGCAGTGGAGGGTAGGAGGAACATGTGTAAAGGATCCAGTCTTCTTCCCACAAAAATTCTGGAAGCAAAAGTCATGGAAAAATGGAGTTAGGAACTTTTTCTAGAAAAGCCCAGAGGACAGTTTCCTGTTCATGGAAAATATAGGAAGGTCACTATATATAGTAGGATACTATTATGTTATGTTACTCCTGAAGTCGTGCCTGACCCATCATGACCCCATGGACAACATTCCTCCAGGCTCTCCTATCCTCCACCATTCCCCAGAGTCCACCTAAGCTCACACTGACTGCTTCAGTCCATCTAGCCACCTCATCCTCTGACGTCCACTTCTTCTTTTGACATCTATTGCTCCCAGCATTAGGCTCTTCTCCAGTGAGTCCTTCCTTCTCATTACGTGGCCAAAGTATTTGAGTTTCATCTTCAGTATCTGGCCTTCTAAAGAGCAGTCAGGGTTGATCACCTCTAAGACTGACTGGTTTGATCTCCTTGTAGTCCAAGGGACTCACAGGAGTCTTCTCCAGCACCACAATACAAAGGCCTCAATTCTTCAGTGCTCAGCCTTCCTTATGGTCCAGCTTTCACAGCCATACATTGCAACTGGGAAAACCATAGCCTTGACTATACGCACTTTTGTTGGCAGGGTGATGTCTCTGCTTTTTAGTATGCTGTCTAGATTTGACATAGCTTTCCTCCCCAGGAGCAAGCATCTTTTAATTTCTTGGCTGCAGTCATCATCTGCCATGATCCTGGAGCCCAGAAAAATAAAATCTGTCATTTCTTCCCCATCTATTTGCCAGGAAGTGATAGAACTGAATGCCATGATCTTAGTTTTCTTAATGTTGAGTTTCAAGCCAACTTTTGTGCTCTCATTCTTCACCCACATCAAGAGGCTCTTTAGTTCCTCTTCACTTTCTGCCATTAGAGTGGTATCATCTGCATATCTGAGCTTGTTGATATTTCTCCCAGCAATCTTAATTCCAACTGTTGATTCATCTTGCCCCACCTTTCTGATTATGTGCTCTGCATATAAGTTAAATAGGCAGGGTGACAGTATACAGCCTTGCTGAATTCCTTTCCCAGTTTTGAACCAATTAATAGTTCCATGTCCAGTTCTCACTGTTGCTTCTTGACCCGCATACAGGTTTCTCAAGAGACAAATAAGATGATCTGGTATTCTCATCTCTTTAAGAACTTGCCACAATGTGTTGTGATCCACACAATCAAAGGCTTTAGCATAGTAGATGAAGCAGAAGTATATGTTTTTCTGAAACTCCCTAGCTTTCTCCATGATCCAGCATATGTTGGCAATATAATCTCTTCTTCCTCTGCCTCTTCGAAATCCTGCCTGTACTTCTGGTAATTCTTGATCCACGTACTGCTGGAGTCTAGCTTGTATGTTTTTGAGCATAACTTTGCTAGCATGTGAAATGAGTACAGTGGTGTGGTGGTTTGAACATTCTTTATTGCAAAGTGGAAGTGCACTGTCTTCATTGCCTGATTCTCTTCTCATACTTTCTACCATTTGGGTCTTTGGATAGATAGGTAATGTGCTTATGGTGGACTGTGAGTGTTGGATCTTTATTAAGATTCATATCCTTTGCCCTTGAGAGTCTGTTATGCAGATAACTGTGTTCTAGAAAGAATGCATGATATTAAAAACAGCAACAATAACACATTGCATTCTACAGTTTATCCTTGTATTATATTTGTTTTGCAAAGCCAGAAGGAGCCCTAAGGAGGCAATGCTGGGACCATTTAAGATTTCTAAAACATTTCAGTTACCCAGAATTATTACACTGACGTGATATACGTGGTGGCTTTCCAATTAGTTTAAAAAATTAGGGCAAAATCTACACATTTCTTTAGTTCTAACTAAGTGTCCTAACATTTGTCAGCTGGTGTGGCTGTCTGGGAAATCCTACTAGTTGCAGAACTTTTTCTCTGTTGAAACATCCAACCATCTTTCATGCTGTTAGAATACCATCCAAATGAGGAGCTTGTTTTAAGATATCCATGAACAAACGATCTTTGTTTTTCTCCAGGTTGACTGATATAGCAATGTTACCATTCACAAGGTCACTTATTAATTAACCCAGATGAATCCCTTGCATACTTTGCTGTATTTCTTGCTTACTGTGTGTTACATGCCAGTCAGCTGATCCTGGCAGTTTGGATTTCAGTGAAATTAAAACCTGTCTCATAAGTTTAGGAAAGGTGAAAATAACCTAAAGGTACAGGAAAGCTGATGCATTCCTACCCTCAAATAAATTTACAAATATTGTGGATTTAAACTCAGCTGCTGGGTGCTTATAATATGTATGCAACCTTTTGGTTTACTGAGTTTTCAAATGCTTGGATTCAAATAGATTGTTAATGATTAATAGCTTGAACTTTTGCTATCTACATTTTCCATCCATCCATCTATCCCTCTTACCTGATTTTCAAGCACAATAGATACTTCATCTATGTCTCTAAGAATAGCTTCTTCAAAATGATTGGCTTCCCACCCCCAGCAAGATAAAGCATAATCAGTCCAAATAATGTATCCCCCATTCCAAACATCCCATTTTAAAGTTGAATGTCTGCAGTTAATTCATTTTTAAATTTTATTTTAAATATTGACACATTGCCTTTCAGTAGAACTTCCAAAGTGGTTTCTGAAAATAAGATAAACTATATAATGGTGACTAGCCCCGCTTATCCTGCTCCTCTACAAAATCATGTGATAAATAAATATACTGCATATATCAGCATATAACATGACCTTTGAAACCAAAAATAGTAAAGCAAAAATTCTGGGATTGTCTATATGCCTGACATATGAAAAACACCAGAAATACAGCCCAAAATATCAACCTTGTCTTATATGCAAGTCACCTTATATGCTGATATATATGGTAATTATAAGATTATAGGATCATTTCAAGCCCCTCAAATGAGTACTGTTAGCTCAGAGTTCAGCATATTTGGAACATGTAATCAATGCTTCTTTTATTGTAATTCTTAGCACAGGTTAAAACACTGGTTTAAAACATTTTAATTACATCACACCAAAGCAGTTTGTACTAATTGGGTTTTACTTATTCAAGGATGTTTAATTTTCTCCTCCTCCTTCTCTTTTCTTCTTCTTTGAATATTTAATGTGTTTGGTCCTTTTCTGGATCTATTTCCAATGACATGTTTGCTTTCATGTGAGCTAATTCTACTTCTTTTCAACGGGTGGCTCTCGTTGCATGTGTCCTTGACTGAACATCCTGTGCATTTGATGATGGACCAATGGAAATGGCGATGGCTTCCTTCTAATTACGGAAACCTTCTTTGCTACATGATGTACTTCTTTCCACAAACAGAAGAAGAATGGGCTTATGGACCATGATGATTTCAGAGCCTGCTTAATTTCAATGGGTTATGATTTGGTATGAATTTTAAGATATAATATTTTACTGCAGTATTCACCACATCACAAAAATGGCATTTCATGCTACAAATGCCCTAGCAAAATCACTAATATTATTTTCACACAGTAGATTCTATTGTAAAACTACTATGGTCAAACCACCTGCTATTCAAAATCCTAGTTTATCCAAAAACATCATGAAATACACAGCCTAATCTTACGTTATTATTTACTCAGGTGTAAGTTACATTGAGTTCAATGGGATGGACTCTCTATCCACTGTCGTTAACAGCCTTCCACAAACTCCAGATCTTTTGGACTACAACCCCCATCATTCCTGACCATTGGCCATGGTGGCTGCAGCTGATGGGAACTGAAGTGCAAAGAATCTGGATTGTGCTGGGTTATGGGATGCTGGTGTATAGGATTACAGATCATTCAGTGCTGTAGTCCTGTGTAAACAATTTTTGTCCATATCCATGATTCTGAATTATGTTCACTAGGGCAAACATGTGTAGATGTTTGTATTATATTTCTGTTTTGGATACATTCTTTTTAAAAAATCTAGCATGTGCCAATTTTCTTGCCTACAACCCAACACAAAATACACAAAAAATAATGGTGAATGTGGTACTCAGCAACACATATTTAAAAAAACAAACTGAAGCTGTATATTTGCTTAAATATCTTTTCTTCTTTTTAATTTTTTAATAACTTTCATGACTGATTTTGAACCATATTCCAGGGTGAAGCAGAGTTTGCTCGAATCATGTCCTTAGTTGATCCCAATGGTCAGGGAACTATTTCCTTCCAATCTTTTATTGACTTCATGACCAGAGAGACTGCAGATACTGACACTGCTGAACAAGTTATTGCTTCTTTCAGAATCCTAGCTTCAGATAAGGTCAGTGTTTTCCCGGGATTTTCCCATTTCTTCATCTTTGTTTATGTCTGTTTACAAAGAAACAGGGTAACCAAATGCAAGAAAAGTTGATCCAAAGGTTGCAGTTGAGATTAGAAACATTATTCTGTAGCTTAAAGAATTTTTTTAAAAGACTAGGCAGCAGGTGTTGCTAAACCACACTGGCAATTATCAAAACTTGTCAAGTCTGGAGAAACCTGAAATAAACGTTACAGATCTGCCCTTGACTTAAAGAGTGCACCGAAAACTTCTGATCTGATATTTTTCTAAACAGAAAACCCATTTTGTATTGCTGAGTTGTTACTGAAAAAAAACATAGGGGGAGGCTGAGTTATTGGGGATGTATTAGGGGTTGGGTATGGCAAAAAGGGAATCATAAACCTCTATAGCAACAAATAACATTAAGGTGAAGGATGCAGGGGCTGGGAGCTATGTTAAGTGCAGACTTCCTCCTATTTAAACACTCCAATCCAGCCTTCTCTAAGTTCTAGCCATTCAGCAGGAACAATCCATTCATGTTGTTCTCTGCAATTTTATGGAATGCAAACTTGCAAGTTATCATTTTAATTAAAGCCAAAGGACTTTAACTCAGTTGGCTGCATTCTGTATTTGGCACTTTATACAAAAACCTGCACATCCATGAAAAAAAAACCAAAATGTTGTTCAGCGTGGTGCCCAAGATCCACCCCTCCCATGTAGTCATCTGCAATAAAAATGCCTGAGGGGGTTTCATGTGAACATCATGTGAGTTGTGGAAAACAGGTAAATTAAAATAGGATACCACAGCCCTAAAGATTTGTATAAATGATATGGTATAATTGGTAGGAAAAGAAATGACTTGCTCCCACATGCACTTGACTGTTTACTCATCTGGAGGAAACCAGGTTGGGGAGACTGAAATGTGGCTTTATCAGAGTTTCCCTAGATTTCTGCCCAATCCCACATCTTGCCATCATAAAATACATTTTATAACTTGTTCCAGATATGAGCATTTACAGGAAAAGCTCTGAACTAATTCCTCTTTTTAAATCTTTGCAGCCATATATTCTTGCTGATGAGTTGCTTCGAGAACTGCCCCCTGAACAAGCTCAGTATTGCATCAAGAGAATGCCAGCCTACAAGGGTGCAGGTGCTGTTCCTGGAGCTCTGGATTATACCTCGTTTTCATCAGCACTGTATGGTGAAAGTGATCTGTAACTGGCTGTATGGTCACTGTGAGCAACTGTAGTGAAAAATGTGTTATTTCCTAGCTTGCTCTTCAAAAATGCAGCAATTTGATGTCAAAATGAGTTTCTTGAGCTTAGCAAGTTCATTCAGTACCTAACTATACCATATAAAGTGTGTGGCTTTGATAGACTTTTACGTTGTTTGTTTTTACTTTGTCAGCCTTATACAGTCACAGACTGCAATGGCCCAGCGCCGTATCTGGTTGTGGTTTTTTTAAACAGGTGGGGAAGCACATAAGAAATATTTCTCTCAGTGTCAAGTTAGGAAGCCTCAGGAAACATGAAAATTAAACCCAACACAGCTTTAATATTCATTCTCTTCTGTAAGAATATTTCACACTTTATGTGAGACTTCTATAATCTTCCTCCACGTATCACTTTTTTGCTTTCATCCCAGGTAATGCTTTCATCTCCAGATACCTAGTTGCTTCTGCAGGTGGAGTTGCATATGCAAGAGAAACAAGGAAATGAATCAAGCAAAAAGCATAGTCCATATCATATGAGACTTTTTAGTTTTTATGTGAACTCTGATTGGAATCTCGGTTTAGCTTTTTTGTTGGCCTAATTTTAATGGAACCTCAGGAGTTAATTGCCAACAGATGAATAATATTTAATCTTAGACTTAAAACCAATACCTGGCTTTTAACTTGGCAACTGAAAGGGCACAAAACAGATAGACAAGATTTAAAAAAGAGGCTTCCTATGTCTGTGTCAAAAAGTTTGCTCTCTGTGTATTCATTGTTCTGCTGCATTTGGTATCAATTAAGCTGAATGTTCATTTTTAGAACAGTGACTCTATGGCAATTTGTGTGGTCATTTATTAACTATTTTCATCTCAGCAGTCTGTAGAGCAACAAACCTTTTTACTTGAAGCCTAGCAGTTGCAGGAGGAAAAAAAAGCAATGCAAGCAAACAAATATTCACAGATTGCAACAAAAGCTGTACAATCCTGTACTACTAAAATGTGCCTACTAAATAAAAGTCTGTTTTTCAAACCTTAACATGGATTCATGTATTGAAATTCATACAAGATACCTTCTATAATTCAAACATTGGTGAATTTTCCATTTTATCTGTTTGCATAGTTTTCTTTACTGGAGTATACTTAGCAAGCACCTGAGCACATTTCTTACTGCCTTTGCATGGAAAATGTAGATAAGCTTATAATAATGCATGCTTGCCTTTCCATTAAAAGTAGAGTGTCTAACAATACAAATAAAATGTAAAAGCACAAAACATATGAGTGAATGAACCAGAATTAAATATCACATCAATAATTAAAAAAGAAAAGAAATAAGCAACACTCACCAGTTAAAGCTACTTTGGGATGCAAGTCAACTTAATGGCCAAAAGCCCATGTGAATAAAAATGTTTCCTGATGGCAGAAGGATAAGAGATTACTCTAGCCTGACTTTCCTTGCTAGGGAGTTCTACACTTGCGGAGCATCCCCTATGATGTCCTCCTATACATGGGTCTCTTTGTGACTAGAAGCTGTGCTGCTGCACTTTTTCCTATCAATAATCTTGACTCAGGGCCAGCACACCTGGAAAGAGGGTAGTGTAAGCACCCTAAGGTTCCAATTCAAGCAGAACAAATAGTTATTAACAGCCCTAGCCTTTGAATATTTACTCAGAAGTCTCATTCAGTGTAATGGGACTTATTGACAAATAATCACAAGGCAGCATTAACTAGATTTCCAGGCAGCAAATCTCTTATGTCAGGCCTTTCTGGATGTAGGTCTTAGGGTCATTAGTAAGTTTGAGTGTTTTAGTCTATGTACCTGTTATATACAAGGTAAAATGCACTGAATTTCACATTGCATGTCTGTTTTCTTTTCCCTGCCTTAGCATTAAGAGGCAAATGTTGCCTTGTAGATGCAGTTTCTGCCTTCAAAATTAAGAATGTTCAAAATTAAGACATAGGAGTCTGCTTCATAATGGGAAGAGCACTGATGACATGTATGAAGAAATAGTGGAGGATAAAATATGAAAAAGAACCAAGTATCAGTGAAAAATGTTTGATTATTTTCCCATGTGTTTTAGTAATGTAGATTTCCTTCTTCAGGGACTACACAAAAAAATGTAAACACACATTTTAGTTATTTGATATAATTCCAAAATATTTTAACACATCTCGGTGTATATATTAGCACACAACATTCTGATTATTTAGTGTTACTCTAAAGCAGGGGACCTCAAACTTTTTCAATAGGGGGCCAGTTGAAAGGTGGCGGCAACCTGGCATGGGCCGGTGAGGAGGGGGGGCCTGGGCACGCGGGCCGGTGAGGCATCATTGGGTGCGTGGGCTGGTGAGGCATCGTTGGGTGCATGCAAGGCAGCTGTCGGGCATGCACGAGGTGGCTCGCTCGCTCGAAGAACTCCCAACAAGTCCAAAACCATCTCTGAGTGAGCAAGCCACCACCTCCCGCCTGTGCAGTGAGGCCGCGGTGTGCATGGGTAGCGGTGCGGGCCAGATAAATAGGCATGGTGGGCCGGATCCATCCTGTGGGCCATAGTTTGAGGACTCATGCTCTAAGCATATGGAAACAATCAAAACAAGAAAAATTCTTTACATTTCTTCAGCTGGTTTCCCATTAGACAACATATTTCTAAAATGGCTCTTCAAATCCTAAAGGTTACCACATATGTTAAAAATCTATTGCAATCAAAATGATGTATATCATTAAAATTAACACAGGGAAGATGCATGAAGAAGAAACTGTAAGCATCTGCATTTTATTTATATATACAGATGAAGAGAAAAAATCTCTGCTCATTTGATCACAATTCATGTTAGCTTAAAAGGGTAGAACATGCCTACTGATTTATAGTAATGAAGATATTTGATAACAAATAAAAATCATTGTTCTGTAAATGCTACATTCCACATTTAAGAGTTACACAGACATATTCATAGCATATACTGGAGCTCTATTAAATTACTTAAAGAACAGAACAAACTAAAGGAGAGATTTTTTAAAAGCCTTATTCAGGATATAAATCTGTAACCCAAAAAATAGTTGTTTTGTTTCCTATGCCAAAAAAATAGTTGCAAAAGACATTAATGAAATCATTTGTCCCACTGTCTCCACTATAAAGTTTTATATTTATCACCCACAAACTTACCCAATAAATCATCTGTTGTAGTAAAAAAGCAATGTCTACCCATTTGTAATACTTAGAAATATCGTGTTGGTTGGTGTGAGTCATGCTGATAAACAAGCCACATGATAATGTTGCATGAAGGGAAAGATCTCTTCTGCCTTCTCACTGACTTACAGCTTTGTTATCAAGTTTACAACAGTAGCAGATACACTGATATATCTGAACCAAACCTTTGTTCAATCCTTTGGAAGAAACACTGTTAAGCTTTAAAATCCAAAACTGCTCTTCTGAAAAGCAATTTACTGTTGGGTACATTCAGTTTCTCTGTAACTGAAAAGGTGTGCTCATTTTCATGATGTGCCTTTGCATCTGGCTCACATATATTTTATCACAAGTGCATTTAATAGCATAGATCACATGTGTATTACTACAAGTGGAAAATTGCTTGATCTCATATATTATCTGTTAGGTTCATAAAGGTCTTGTATTTGCATTGTATTTGCAATATGTGCAATGTCCACATGGATTATGCTGTCTAGGGTTGTGATCAGGCAACACAAAGGCTATGATGGGTTTTTTTGTTGGACTGTCATGCTGTCTGAATCCAGTTGTGCTTTACCATGGTAAGTTTGGCCTTCAGAAACCAAGAAAAGAAACAATTTGTTCTATGGTATTAGTGAGTCTAGAACAGGGGTCCTCAAACGTTTTCAATAGGGGGTCAGTCGAAAGGCGGCGGCGGTGACACATACGGGCTGGTGAGGAGGGGGGGGCCTGGGCATGTGGGCTGGTGAGGCATTGTCGGGCACGTGCAAGGTGGTGTCGGGCGCACGCAGCAGTGGCTCACTTGCTCAGAGATCTCCCAGTGAGTCCAAAACCATCTCCAAGCAAGCAAGCCACCGCCTCCCGCCTGCACTACAAGGCAGTGGCAAGAGCACACGTGTGGGGGAGGTGGGTGGCGGCCGCCACTTGCTCGCTCGGAGATCTCGCAACGAGTCCAAAACCATCTTCGAGTGAACAAGCCACCACCTCCCGCCCGCACAGCATGCATACTCGTGAGTGGCGAGTGGCGGTGTGGACCGGATAAATGGACATGGCGGGCTGGATCTGTCCCGCGGGCGATAGTTTGAGGACCCATGGTCTAGAACATTCCTTGTGAATTTCATTGGAAATATATATTTTACCAGTAAAATCATGGAAGGCTACCATAAAGACTCTTTGCTGTGTCACATGATGGAAGCAATGGGTTTCTACATACTTGCCAACTCTCAACTCCACCAGGAAAGAAGTTGGTTTGCAATGTAACTGTTTGCTATTATCACATTTAATGAATAACAGAGCATGATCCCTAGATGGTGTCTATTGGGCCATAGGATTTTTCACATTCCCAAATCTAAGGCTGGAAACAACCTCTGATAGTGGATCTGGGTATCTGTACCCAGCGTCCACTGCTGGTGCAGAATTAAAAAAATTCCTCTGAGGATATAAACATGACCTTGGAGAAAGGATTTAGTGGGTGGGGAAGGGAGGAGACCAGCACTGCCAAGATACTATCTGGTTGTGTCTCAACCTCTTCCCCCACTTCCAAAGTGCTGAAATTGGATGGCCAAAATTGGTGATCTAACTGCTTTGCAGAGTGGGAAAAACAGGAAGATAATCCTTCCTTCTGTGCTCCTCCTGCTTTGCAAATGATGTCCATAATCCCCCAAGTTCATAATCTCCACTGTATGGGCATCCTCACTGGATTGTGCCTTAAGCCATCCGGGAGTTTTACGCAGCAAACCAAATAACAAATCATCTACTTGTCCAATGATATTCTACTAACAAATGTAATTTTTTGTGGCTTTGTAATATCTTAATTTAAAATACATGCAAGAGAAAAACTTGAGCAGGCTGGTACTCTATCCTATGAAAAGAATGAAACAAGATTAGTAAGGCAACGGCACTGGTAGATTGTGGCAGGGGTAATGTAAGGCTATGTTCCATGGGTGGGCATGGGGCCAAATGCAAAATGGGTAAAGCTAAAAATACCAGCATATTTTAGCTTAAGACTCTCACTGCCAGCAACTAATCCGTAAGAAAACATTTTAGCCTTTAGAATGGGGGGAAAACTGCACAGAAGTTAGGAAACTCCCAAAGCATTTGTGCTTGGGGAAAAGAGGGTGAGGCCAGCATACAAAGCTCACAGAAGGACTGGATTGGGACACCCAGGGAACCTGCAGACCTTTACCTCTGCACCAGAATATGAGGCTAAGTTTCATTCCCTAGTGCCAACTGCAAATATGTAACTGTATGAAATATGCACTACATGCTCTTCAAAATACTGCTTTTGGTTCACAGTGCTTAAGTTTTAAGGAGACTGCAATCCCCCAACAATGAAGCCTCTTCCTCAGCACCAGATAAGTGTCCTGTGGTGTGGGTGCCACATAATTCTTTTTTGCCTTTTCACTCTGCTGGAAAATAGGAGAAGCCTTGCCTGTGGCTCCTGATGCCACCATTTTAATCCAACTTTCTAAGGACTGAAGCTTGCTCCTCCAGTGTAGCTCAGGGTTTCTCCGTTTAACCACTGGACTCAGGAAAGAGCAGAACTGCTGCAGCTCCTATACCAACAAGGTAATATTAGAGTCCAGAATTAGTGGTAGTGCTGGAAGGCAAGTGGGGCAACCTGAATGAATAAATGATCTTACATTATGTAATTAGAGTTGTTGGTCCTAGTGGAGGTAGCACTGATGTTGGTGTTGTTTGATCAGTGATGTTTAGTCACAATTGTTGTTATTGTGTTAACTGTATTGTTTTTCTTAGTTGTAAAAAATAAAAATAAAATTTAGTATTAAAAAAAGAATAGCTTTGTCTTTACCACTTTGTATGGCTCTGGAAATACACACAGAGCGAGCTATAGCTCTCTGCAGCCTGGTCTGAGGCCCCTTCCCTGAAATTTCAACCGTTAATTTAAAAAGAAAGGTATTTTTGGAGAAGTATTATTTGTGAAGGTAGAAGAGGAAATGCAAATGCAGCGAGGAGCAGATGACTTCCAGTGTTGTCGTGAACATTTCCTTCAGTTAGCCTTAAGTTTTAGGCTGAAACCGCATGAACGCCTCAGTCGAACTTGGCGTTTGAAAGCTTGCAGGGGCCGTTCTGCAGGAGCGACTCATTTGTTCATTCGAGACAAGTTCATTTCTGGCACAGCATCCCAGCATTCAGTCCACTTAAGAAAAAAGAGAATTAATATCTCAGTGGGGTAGCGCTGTTCTCAATAAGAAGCACCGTATGCACACGTAGATGGCCTCTACATTTCGAAACGCTAGGCAAACAGTTAAATACAACACAGTCCTTTGCGACGGGGGCATCTGAGGCCAAGTCCCCAAACGTCACAAAATGTCATTTGCATTAAATGGAATTAGGCAAAAGGTAACGCCGCAAACCCATTTGCTAGCCTTGGGGGGAAAGGCTTCAGCTACTCACAGGGACCAGAGGAAGTGGCGAGGCCGTCTCTGCGCGTTTACAAAATGCAGCTCCGCCCTCCGGCGGTACGGATTGGGTCCGCGATTGTGCGCGGGACTTTTAACTCTTTTTCCCGCGCGTCTTTTTCCCCAATGAAACCCCGACCCCACCCCATAGCGTGGGCTTTCTTTTAGGAGGCAAAGAGCGCGCGGGGGGCGGAGAAAAGTTTTGAAGAGGAACATGGCACGGGGGAAAAGCGCTTTGCTTTTTTGCAGCTCCATCTCATTCGCCCTCCCCGCTACTTTTCATATACATGCTCAGAGGGGGGAAATCAGATCCTGATTTTCCATAGACAAGCCACGTGTACAAAGGGATCGGAAGCGCCCCTGACTTTTGAAAATTGAAGTTTTGCATTTAAAAGACAGAGAAAGAACATCTCAGCTAAGAGATACGCAGCTCAAGCGATCCATCGGGCTTCGCCTCGCCTCCTGTAGTTCTCCCGATACAGGTACCTCTTTGTTGTGAAGGAGAGACCAACTGCGACGAGTGAAGCCAAACTCCTACGCGTCTGCGCATTGGGGCGACGCACACGCAGGCGTCCTCTGTGCCCTGTCTCCGGCCATTCCAGCCCGCGAATGTCGATTCTCCCCATTCTGGTCGTGCAGCCCAAACGCTGTGAGGATGGCGCCGACGATCCACGAGTTGGCCGAGCAGCTCGCTAGCCAGGAGTCGAACGGTGCGTGCCCTCCTGATTCGTTTGTGAGGTTTCAGTGGCTTAGAACATGCCCATTTTCTAGCTTTGCTCTTTTCGGGTTGGGGGCTAGGAGTGCGCGCGCGCCGTGCAACTTGTGTTCCTAGATGTGGTTTTGCCTTCCCCCCCTCCCTGCGCTGAGGCAGGCTTATTAGGCTAGGTTGTGGGGAAGGTGCTTTGCATAGCTGGGCTGTAGTTGATTGCAGGCTCAACACACCTGCAATACCCTAGATTTGTTTTACGGGGCTTTAAAGGCTGTTATTTTGAACCCACTTCTTAATCTTAAAAAGTCGAAGAAGTGAGTAGACTGATAATATGAATGAATTTCTGAAGACGAACCAAAGTAATGGATGGCAGCCCTCTTTACCGAAATTGGTTGAGCTGTTAGGAGCTGAAAGAGTTAATTCTTGCTTCGCCGCACACTAATCAGTTTCTCGTGCCCCTCTCCCATTATTAGCAGCAGTATTGAGCTACAGAAGATGATGCAATAAAGCTGACTGGTTAAATAATGTAAAAGTTAGGTGACCTGGACAAGGAATAAATTCATATTTCTTACACACTGACAATCCAGTAGCTCCAAGTACTACAAGACACCTTTTGCGAGCTTCAAGCCTTCTAGATATTTTTGTGTCTGGGACTATCAGAAAAAATGCATGAACATACATCTTGTGTTACCCACATGTGACGAAGCTTAGTATTGTTTACTTTGGATGATTCACAACAGATTGATTTGGCACATGTAAGAGGTTTGAGGGAGCACCTTACCTGATAATATTCTAGAGGATATTTAGGCACAGGAAACTTGATAATATACTGGTCAAAAAACAAATTTCAATTTTAAAACTGTTTGGCTTTAGCATTCACAGGGAGTAGTTTGTAAATATTTGGGTGCACTGCTGTAACTGCTGGTGCATCTATTGCTTTACCCTTAATGCTGCTTCCCTAGGTGCTTCCCAGACAGGGGTCTCTTGTGGTACCATTTAGATGGAAGGCACTGAGCAGCTTTTCCATCTTTTTTTCCTTAATATATTTTCTGTGGTAAAGAAAAGGTAGAGGATGCAGTAGGAACACACAGGAGGCTTGCAAGTAAAAGTCTTCCTTGAGATTCATGTAAAGTTCTGTGACTGAGGCATGGCAATGCAGTGGTGTGATAAAAGCCCCGTCTGGAAGCTACTGCAAAGTAAGCTGGCCAAATGCTTGTGGAACTTGGCCGTATGGTATGGTCATAGGGATTTGAGGAATACAATGAGGCATTTGAGGAATACAATGAAGCTTGGGCTTTAAAAAAGGGCTACTGAATATAGTTCAAAGAATATAATATTCAATAACCTGAGGTCTGATCCTGTGCAAGACCCAAGCATCTGTGTGTGGGCTTATAATTTACTAGGATCTAGTCCAAACCCCAATAAACCTGAGTTGGAAAAATGAGTCCCATAGTAAATCATGCTTAAAAATTCTTATGGAAATATATTGCTTTGCATCTGTTGTCAAGAAGTTATAAGATTAACTGGAGCCAAGCAGAAGAGGTGTTAGAAAAAAGCAAATACATTAGGTGAATGTGCATATAACTGTAAGCCATTGCTTAGTGTTATCTGCATAAACAAAATGGGTCCACACAAAGCACCAGATTCAGCCATACCACTTGTTTTCTCGCGCATAGCTGGGAAAAGAAATAAACCTGAATTTAATTTTACTTTAGTAGATTTTTGGCTTGCTGTTACATGTAAGTCAGGAATTGTGGTTTAAAAGAAATAATTTATTAGACAAACCAACTTCAAACTTTGAATTGTTTTTGTGATTTGTTTAGTAAACTAGGGCTTATCTGAAACCACAATTCTTGGTTTGTGTGTAAATCAGCTAAAAGCGAGCCCTAGTTCATGCCTCACATACACATGTGGGGAGGACAAATTAATAGGAAACATGCCAGCCTAGCATTTGGGGCAGATTCGTTCCTGCTAATGCACACAACATTAGAACATGCTTTAGTGCTACATGCAAATATGGCCCTTCTGTGTGGTGGGTATCAGCTTTGGCTTTTCTCTAGAAAAGTGAGTTTATCCTTGTATTGATAAAATTAGAATTTGTAGTTTGGCAGAATTGGATTTCCAAATGTGATATGTGCTCCAGACTTTGTGCATAGGCAGGAAGGAAGGACAGCTCCCAGGGCAGAGAGGAACCCAGTGGTATTTCAAGGATTCACAGGCCTAAAATAAATGTCTAGTGCAGTCTTCTTCCTCTTGCTCATTTGCTTGAACACACATACTGCTCTGTTTAGCAATAAATAAAATAAAGATTGTATTCTCTTAATGCTTGTTATGTTAATGTATTTTGTTGTATTTATTGTTATGATTTATTTATGTTGTAAGAAGTCCTGGGATGTTTGTAAAGGAGGGGTAAAAATATTGTAAATAAATATAGAATTGAACTGTGATATAAGTATGGAACTTGCTTTTGTACATTTGTCCTGGGCCAGAAAAAAGATGCTTGAGCCCTGATCCTATCCACATTTAATAGTAGAAAAGTGCCATTGAATTAAACAGGATCTACTGCCAAAGAGCTATGAACATGACTGCAGTCTTCATAGTTTTATTCTTTGTATAGGAATAACTTAATTTTGTTTACCTTTTCCCTATAGTCCCAGGTAACTTAATTCTGCCTGTTATTAGGTCAGTGTTAGTCTAAAAGAAAGTGCAGCAGGACTCCCATTTTCACTGGTTCAGCTACACATTTTCACTTAACTGTGGTTGACCTCAGTCCAAAAGAGAAATTGTAAAGTGACAAAGAGAAGTCATAAAGTGCTTCCTTTAAGTGAAAAATTATCAATTTAATAGTGAAATGAAAAAATCATGTGCTGAGATTGCTAGCATGTACAGTAAGAACAACTCTTCTATCTATGAAATTGTGAAAAAAGGAAAGTGTATGTTCAGTATATCGTGTTTGCCATTATTTGCAGTTTCAGGCTTCCACTGTGGGGCTTGAACATATCCCCATATATGTGGGGGTCCTGCTGTAAATATCTTTCTTGTCTATTTTTTTAAATGCATATGTTTGGTGCTTTTTTAATGAATTCTGCTTAAACATACCTGATCCCTACATACTGTTCTAGTCCCTTGCGCAGCACTTTGTGTGTGCCCTGCCTGAGCTGAGATATAATGTTGGTACTAGGTTCCATGCATAACACTATTTCCAGGGGATATTTGCTACAGCAGGAGTGAAATACATGTATCCTCAGCCATGCATATGTGTATCTTCTGCTATTCTTTCAGTTCAACTTGGAAAAGAACAGATGTCCCAAACATGTTATCTCTTGATGCAGTGTAAACTCTGTACTCCAGTGTGGCTTTAGATAAGGACTTTGGAGCATGATTTTCTAAGATTAGATTTTAAACATACTTGACTCCTCATTGAAGCTAGTAGGATTCAGAATAAATGTTAGATGGGGGTATCAGTTAGGAGGTGCCCATTTCATTTCATTTTCAGAAGGAATGGTGTGTACTTGGAAAGTGTGTGTGCACACACATGTTGTAGAACTCTGCTCACAAGCACTTTCAATTTCTGCACCTCTGAAGGAGAAGATGTTGACTGTTTCAAATACGTATTTTTCAAACTTGTTTCTGTTTTTAACACAGTTGTGAAGAAAAACTTGAAAGATGAAATTGAATCAATTTTGCATGCACGCATTATGGTTTTGGATGGAGGTATGGGGACCATGATTCAGCAGTGTGCCTTGACGGAAGAGGAATTTCGAGGTCAAGAATTTAAGGATCATACAAAATCATTAAAGGGAAACAATGACATATTGAGTATAACTCAGCCTGATATTATCTACAAAATTCACAAGGTCAGTATTTTTTTTAATTAGGATCGTGCTGGAAAGAATATATTCATCGCTCTGAAGTATAAGGAAGATTTTGAGCTTCACACACACATGATCTGGGGGATATTATAATCATGCATTCTTTTTGATCACAAATTGTTCTTCACTGTGAAACATTGTTGAGGATTCATTGCATATTTCTATTTGGTCAGTAGAAAAGATATAGAGTAATAGAATTCTTATCCCATTACAGTGTATTCCATTAGTTTGAATGGAACTGGGTTGCCCCCACATTCCTTTTTCAAATCATTACCTTTTATTAGATTTTCTTTTTCACACAAGGCAAATAAAATAGGAGAAGGCATTGGGACTAAGTTGGGAATGTATATACATGCAGCTTTCATTGATACTTAATCATACCTATCAGGGTATGATGACCATGTATCCAAAAATGTATGTGAAGACTGGATCTACAGTAAGCCATATGTTTAAATATAGAAAGGGCATTTAGGTCCTCTTTCTAATGAACAGCTGAAGGTGTAGACATAGTCTTTCTGCTCTGAAGGCAGTCTGACCTCAACCCTGGGAAGTACAGAGAGAACTGAGGCAAAAATTGACCACTAAGAGAGGAAAATGTGGGTATTCTGGTGGGTGGGGAGAAGTAGATACCAGAGAAGTGAGGGTATAATTTCATCTGAACTACCTCCAGCCTCCTTCCAACCTCTGAAATTCCCTTGCTTAGGTGGGCTAAAAAGTAAAAACTGGAGGATGGGGAAGCAAAGATCACTTGACTGCTCTTCCTACCTACTTCAGCCCAGCAGAACATAGGAATCACCTTGAGCACTCTCAGATCTGCTGTTACTGACCATTTTAGATATCAAATAGTGCAGGAATATAAGTCCATGAACATCAATAAATTTGAACAATTCTTCTTCTACAAAATTAATATTTAGAAATACTCCCATCCAAAGGAGTCACCATAGGATATGCCCACGTCCTGTGTGAGAGCAATGCAAAATCCACAGTACAGTGCCAGCACTTGGCAGTTGTGGAGGTGTTTTCCTTCAAGGCAAACTAATGTCCTGCATTCATATTCTTTACAAAATTATTTTGATAATATGTGGATGGAGTTTGGATTAGTTACCATATTGCACCTTCCTTGAAAGACCTGCACTGGTTGCCATTTGCTTTCCAGAAGCCATTGAAGGTAATGACTTTAACCCATAATGACAGGGTTTCAGCAACATAGTGTAACTCCCATAGGCCTGATTGGGAAGATCTGCAATCAAAATGGCAGAAACTTGCACTTGGCCTGCAATATAGCTCACTGTGGGTTAAATAATCCACAAGTTTATTGTGTGAACTTTGTTGTGTATTGTGTGTGCCATGTGCAAATTGACTAGTAATATGAGCAAGTTCTGTGCCTTCTCCATATTTGTGTACCCAGTGGCATCCTGCCAGAGTTAGGTTCCCTTGGTAACTGTTCCTTATATCAGAGCTGGCATGGCATAGTAGTATTTTGGAGTGTGCTTCCAATTTGTGCATCTGCTATCTTAAGTGAAGGGGCCTTGTTTTCAAGAATGGAAGAACAGAAGATATACGAGGCCCACCTGTGGGTGCATTGGGATTGCCATGTGTCATATACCAATTGCAGTCCTATAACCTGTTCCCTGGTCTTCCCCACTATTTCTATTTAAATTATTTTGAAATCTGCATCTAATTTGTTGTGATCAATTTTCACTTTTTTGGTTATATGAAAGTGCCCTGGTGTTCATTTAAACTCCTAAGCCTCAGTCCATGTTAATGACTTTATTTGCTGTTGGGAAGAACTTCCGTTTAAATACTGAAATGAATTAGGTGAGATTGCAACAATAACATAAAGTTACAGGACAGTGAGGTTCAAAAAATAGAAACTATGACAGAAATCATGTTTATCCTTCATTTTCAGAAAGGAGGTATTGTCTAGACAAACCTTGTCAGTTATCAATTAGCTTCTTTGAAATCTAAGCTGGGAAGTTCTCTCTAGGAACATTTTGATTAAAATATAATTGGCTGTAATTACCCTTGTCCTCATTTTTTTCATCTCAGAGAAAAATCCCAAGTGTTTTAAACAGTACCACATCAGTGCTTCCAGATCTGGGAAGAAACACACATATTTCTTTCAGGAGGTGAAATATGTTCATTTTGGGGAAATGAACTGAAGAGAAATTGCTGCTGTTACCACTTTCAGTTATAATTTAATTATATAATATATGGTAGATTTTCCTCTCTTGCTGTTCAAATAATGAAAAGTCACTAGTTAGATTTACAGATGGTAAGACTTTTTGAGCTTTTCTTTAATCTCCCAATATTGATACTCCAATTAAAAGTAATTATAGAGAGAAAAATGAGCCCTCTTTTACACCTATCCACCTACCTGCAGTAGTAGGCAAATCTGTTAGTTGTATATAGGCCATCCAAGTGTCTGATCAAAAAAGTTAAATGCAGATGAACAATGTAACTTTGGATTTGCATTAACACTACAATATACTCATGGGGTTATTGTATCTGAGGAATTGTCCCCTTTCCTATTTCAGTACTGAAAACCTTCAGTGGGAAGTGCTAATTTGATAGAACCCATTTGCTCCCATGACTGCCACTGACAAGAAATTTCAGCAAGAGTAGCATCCATACCTGGCACTCTTGAGAAGCTCCCTCAGTTTCTTGATAGGGTTCACCTGTTGCCCCTAATGAGGACCTACCTTTTCCTCCAAATTCTGTCTGTCACTCTAAGCAGCACCTGAAGACTAGGTCTACTTCCCATGAGAGCCAATGTGGCATTGTGGTTAAGAGTACTGGAGTGGGACTCCAGAGATCTGGGTTCTAGTCCCCACTCAACCATGAAACTCACTGGATGTCTTTGGCCCAGTTACAGACTCTCACCTTAGCTAACACAGGGTAGCTGTTGAGAGTAAAATGGAGCAGAGGAGAACCTTGTAAGCTGCCTTGGATTTCATGTAAGAAGAAAAGTGGACTATTAATTGTTGTAATAATTTCCCACCATGACCCTGACTTGCTGTCACTTTCAGTATCTCAAACTTTGAGATCACATTTGCCTTTTTTCTGTAGGAGTACTTGCTGTCTGGTGCTGATATCATTGAAACCAACACCTTCAGTAGCACTAGAATAGCACAAGCAGACTATGGCCTTGAACATCTGGTAAGGATTTTGAAGCTCTTGTTCATCAAGACCATGTTTTCCAGCAATAAAGATTAGTGTGGTTCTGGAGTCCAATATTCATATGGACATTAGTTGACATTCAGTCCTTGTTACCTCTCCCCTCCCTCTCTTCATTGTCTTCCCCTGCTGTGGACATTTGGCTTGGACATCACGTATTCTGTTTGCTGATGTTATTCTGCAAGGTGCCATGTATCATGCTGAAACTGTATAAAAATAATCATAAAATTTTGAAAGTACAAGTAGCATAGCTTTGATTTACTTGTTTCTCATAAAAGATCATCCCAGCCTTGCAAATAAAGATTGAATGAGCAGAATGTACAAAGATTAACACACATAAGTACTCCATTGTTCATCTAGAGCATAAACCACAGCAGCTAAATTTTTTGTGTCTGGCAACACACATACAATGATGACGGGGGCGGGGGGTGCCTAGTCTCACAGAAGCTTACTAGGTAATCAAGCCATTGCTTAATTAGAAGGCTGGATTATCTCTTGCAGTGCATTGTTATGTTAGCAAAGGCTGGGTCAAAGTTAAATATACTCATGCCCCATTTGACTCTTAATCAAACAACCCTAATTCTACCATCAGGAGTGCCTTGCCTTGTTAATGCTAATTTAGTTATAATAGGTCAGGGGTCTCCACCACAGTGCCCATGCATACCAGAGATACCTCATTTGCTGCCAGTTGTTACTTATGTTATTTATGGGAGACTGGCACCAAAGTGGACTGGTGCCCACCAAAGCCATCTTTATTTGGGTTTAAGAGAGTGGTTTTGTGTCTGGAGCTCAGGCTCTACCTCTGCCTCATGCTTGGGTTCTCAGACAAGCTGTTTTTCCTATAGCTTACCAGTTTGCCTTCTGGGAAGTTCGTGTTTTGTGATTGGCCATGCCAAATGTGGGAGCCATTTTATGAATGTGTCATGAGCTAGGGTTCCTGCCTTTTTAGAAGGCATTCTTTATTGATCAAAGTGTTTTCAGAAGCACAAACACTCAGAATGAATCTTTGAGCATGCACAGAGAAGTTTTTTGAACCCAATGTAGTATTCATCTCCAGGAATTTTCCTTTCAAACATGCCTGGGCCCCATCCCTTTGGGAGGGGCCTTCTGAACCTCCTCTGTAATTGGGCTGCCATTCTCTGCCAGTGTTGTATCATGGGGTCAAGAGCCATACCCAACTCATATGTCTCTGGGAAACTCCCCTGTTCCAAGCCCTCTCCCACTAACTGTGCATCTTGGTTATTCCCATGGGTTGCCTGCACACCTGGGGAATCTGGCCTTTAGATAAGTGTCTCCACTTCACTCACCTCAGCATCTGGAACTGGCCTACATTCCTGCTCTTCCTTCTCCTCTAAAGGCCTTGAGAATGTGTGCCAAAAGTGACTATCTTTCTCACTCCCAACAAAATGGTCAATCTTCCTACCATGGCAGCCTTTATATAAGAATGTCCATGGCTGTCTTTTGAAATGTCAAATGTGCCCACCGTCTCCATGCAATAGATGTTCTCTCCCACTGCTGTTTTTTACTGTGCAATGCAGAATGGGGTGGGGCTGGAAAACTTAAGTTTGCTAGTACAGTTGGCATGACAGTTGTATGCATGGAAATTCAGTTTTCAGCTTGGAGGTATTTTAAACAGTATTTTTTCTCTGTGACTAGTCTGACCTGTTTTCACCATCTCTGATGAAAGGCTTGCCTCTTTGCAAACGTATAGGTCTTTCCAAGCACCACGCAGCATCATGCTTATGGGCAAAGTGGGGAGGGAAGGTGTGCAGGGACCCCACCCCCAAGTGTTTTTGCATGTCCAGTGACCTTAGGGATACATAGACAACTGGAAGCATAGCCAGGAACCCTGGTAAGACACTCTACTTGGTACTGTGCCTATCTTTGTAGAAAAAAAGGGTGAGGATACTACATGGACAACATGGTGTATGCAGTATGTACTGAAGTAAGCCCTGATAGCAGCACAGAATTAGCTGCATTTCTGTCATGCGACTTTTAAAAGGTATTTAGCTGTGAGGCTGCTACCACATCCTTAGGGCTTTGTGCAGCTAGAGCTCCCGCAGTTCCACATCTGCAGCATATGACTCCTTGAGTTCAGGAATCCAAGGCCAGTCTTACTCTTAGAAAGGCAGCATTTATTTGAAGGAAGATTTCCAAGGGCATAAAAAGGGAAAATGAGTATATATAGTATACTTCTTGACAAACAAGATGCTTGTGTGTGGAGGGTCATGAAAGAACTCGGGGCTTTCAGTAGCCAATTCATAAGTTATATAGTATTGTCTTGACTGAGTTAGGAAGTCTGTGTAGGGATGTGAAAGACTGGGAAAAAAACAAAAATATTGGGTAGATAGAGATTTTTTTTAAGCTCTTCTTTCACTGGAATTTTTTTGGAGGGGGCATTTGGAGGAAAATACTTTTCTGAATTTTTCTAGTTTTCTCCAAGTCACTCCTACCCAAGCTTCCCTAATTTCTAAATGGAGAAGTGTCTTTCAGACATCCACAAGTTTGCTGGCGTACTCCCTTCTCTTAGGCCATTTCACTAGTGGTGTCTGTGGTGGCTAAAAAACACATTTTGTCCTAAAATTACTGCTTGGCAGTTAATGTTCCCATAAAAAAATGGAGACTTTTGAACTGAAGTGTAAGGACCCAAAAGAGAGGTAACCCGGTGCATTCTGGCTGCATATCCTCAGTGGAAGCACAGGGACCCTGATTTTTCCTGTTAAGCTGTAAGGTACCCCAATGTATGTTAAAGACTAGCACTTTGGAATGCAGTTGAAATAGAGGTCATTCAACTTTGAATGAAATACTCTTTTTTTCTGCCTTGCTTTTGGTGACACCCTGCCCACCCACCCTTCTGCTGCTCAGGCTTATCAGTTGAATAAAGCATCGGCACAGGTAGCTCGGAAAGCGGCGGATGATATCACTGCTGAGACAGGCAAGTAACTTTCCCTTATAACACGTTGGTTTGTATGTGAAGCTCAAGTTCCTCAGGGTCACTATTGCTTGTTAAACTATCTGCTTAGCGAACATTATTGTTGCAGGAGTCCTTCAGTAAAACATGACATAGTACTGCAGTTTGCATGCTTGATTTCTTATTTATACTTACTAGCTAAAATGCAAGGAAGTGGGCTTGGTTCATTTGCAGATTCCATTGTTTGACAGCATGATGCTGAGGGCTGACTGGAAAAAAGATAAATTTCCCAAGTTCCATCAAAATCTCACAGTTATTTTTCAAGTACGTATGAACTCTCAGCATCTTTGAAAAGAAGGTGCTGCTATCTTTAAATCAAGAATAAAATGGACTGACAATTTCTAGAGAGACTTATACAACTTTGTTTACATACTATGGTTTAGGCCACAATGCCAATTAAAACAAAAACAAAAACTTCTTTTAGTGTTATTTCATATTTTTGTCATGGAACATCCAGTCAGCCTTCCAAATTCAAATTTCAGTTCTTACTAGAAATTTTCAGAAGGATTAGTTGGTCATGTAGCCTTGAATGTAGGCTGCAGTGATAAGAGAAACAACTACCAGAACTTTCTTGTCAAGGTTAGATTCTAGACCTAGGAATATCATTTCCTCTTGACTCTTCTTTTTGTGTGCCTGTATCCCTTTTGTCAGGAGTGGCTCAGCCTTCCACTCTTTAAGCCTGCCTTTTCCAACCTGGTGCCCTTTAGATGTTTTGGACTACAATTCCCAGAATTCCTGACTCTTGGCCATACAACCTGGGATGTTGAAGCTTCTGGAGACTGTGGGCTGGGAGAGACTGGCCTAAGCTGTGTGCATTACTTTTCCCAGTTCTGTATCTTCTTCAGTTTCCCTCTCCTCCCACTCTGTATCCTTAGCTCCCCTGTTTTCCTCAGTTCTCTGCTTTGCAAGTTATTTCCTATATCTCTTATTTTTAAAAAAGTTCTGACCAGCCCTCCAGCCTGACATAGTTCAGTGCAATATATAACCATAAGAATACAAAAGAAGATAAGCAATATATCACAGCACAGCAGCATTCCTATACCCACAAGCTTTGGAAGGAACTAACTCTATGAGACTATCAAGCAGAACAAAAGTGATAAAATCAATTTAAATTCTTGAGCAAATAAATATGTATTAATCTGGAGCCAAAAGAGGGTGTTCCAAAGCCAGGCTGCTATTACAGCAAATACTTTTTCCATTGTAAATATATAATGTAGCTCAGCAAGTGACAGTACTTCAGATAAGGGCCTCATTTGAAGTCTCCACTTTGTTCAGTTATCCTGACTTTTGACTGGTCGTCCTTATCTCTGTTGCTTCTGCCCCACCTTTAACATATAATTATCTCTGTTCTGAAGCATTCTCTGATTCGCTTCTTGCTTCAGTTGCCTGACTCATCTTCCCTTGCCTCAGGCCTTTCTTTTTATTGACTCAGGCCATTCTTGTTTCATCCTCTTTCTGCCTCCTAGCATTTGGTCTCTGGACAGAATTCAGTCCTGCCAATTCATTTCCTTGCATGAGTGCATCCATTGTATACTCAAAGGAAAATTACTGTTTCCTAAAGGAATCCATGAAAAGAGCAGAATCAGCTTTTTTCCAGGAAGGAAGCAGGTTGGTGGAATTGCCTCATGTGGGTTCCACTGGCCTCCCCACTTCCAAGAATAAGCATTTCGCCTTGTTTCAGGCTGCCACAGAAATGCTAAATTGCTATCCTGCAAGTGGTCAACTGCACAACAGAACTGGCAGGGCCTAAGAGAATTGGCAAGCATGTAATTGCCTCTTTGGATTCTTCTCTTTGTTCCTTACTTTTCATATTAGCTTGTGCTTAAGTGTGAGATGTTTAACGTGTCAAACTGGTAACTTTCCCTTCCCAAACAGAAGTTGGGCTTCAGATTGCTTTATTCCCTGAGCAACATCACACCTGCACAGCCAAATCAGTGTTAGAAACTTCAATATCACAAGCACAATACTTTCAAGATTGTTTTTAATGGTGTGTCTGTATGTTTCTTCTTTGTTAAGGATATAAAAGATATGTTGCTGGGGCAATGGGTCCCACAAACAAGACTCTTTCTGTCTCTCCTTCAGTGGAAAGGCCAGATTACAGGAATGTCAGTAAGTATTCCAAAGACTAAGTCCCTGTTTGAATGTAATGCTGGCATACAGTGGTATTCATGAGTTAATTCATAAATTGTGGACAGATACACTACACAAAAGTTGCTTCTGGTTTCTGTAAAAATCTGCAAATGTGGCATTCATAGGTTGTTTCCATGATATCAGAATGTGGGCACTTGGGATGTTTATGGGTTAAAGGGCTCTAAGTTAACCCATGAACAAGCCATGGGTTCACCTGGAGTTGTTTAACCTATGAACCCAAGTGCCTGGGTTCAGACATCATGGAAACAACCTGTACATGTTTTATTTGTAGGCTGTTGCAGGGAACTAGAAAAGCTTTGTGTACAGTTTGTGTTCATTGCACTTTCCCACAGGTTAATTAAGCATTATGCTGATTTTGTTTCCCAAAAAGGTGTAAAACTGAAGATGGTTTGCTTTCATTTCTTGCTCTCAGCTTCACTAACACTCGTTCTGTAACATAAACTGCATTTTTAAAAATTCAGTAAGATGTGACTGACATCCACAGATCTGAATTTGAAGTCTAGTTTTATGACTTTGTTGCTGTTAATAAATTCATTTATTAGATGCCTTAATTATAGTTGCTAACCAGAGAAGCAACATTATAAGAGGCTAATTATGTTTTCCCATATATGGTTCTCCTAGTAGTAAGGGATTATAATGCCAGGTTACCTTTCCAAGTATCTGCCAGTTTGGGAGCATACGTGTACATATTCCAGCCTGGATCAGAATGTCTTTTTATTGTCATTTGTATCATAAGGGGAAAATATGTTTTTTTTCTAGCTTTTGATGAACTGGTGGAAGCCTACACAGAGCAAGCCAGAGGACTTCTAGATGGAGGAGTAGATATCATGCTAGTTGAAACCATATTTGATACAGCCAATGCCAAGGTGAGATTTCTTGGAAGTTTTTAAGGACCAATCCTAAGTATGTGTTTAGACCAGGAAAAAGGTCTACAGCTCCTAACATGTCCCAGCCAGCTGTGTTGACTGGGGCATGCTGGGAGTTGTAAGGCTGTTTTGTATATAAACATGCACAGGATTGCACTCTTGAGCAGCTTGATAACAGGATTTAAAACAGCAACGACTGTTAGTCTTTTAGTACTAACTACAGTCTTAGTGATCACATATGTAGGTGAGAAGAGTCCAAAAGAGATTCATCTTTTATTTAAAAAGAAACATTATATTATGACATCTTTTACAAATAGAGAGAAGGGGTGCATGAGCCCCTAACAAGTTATACTGTCCTGGAGTGAAACATTTGGGTTGGGAAAGTGTCCATGAGGTTAAAAAGAAGTCTCTTCCCTGCACTATAAGAGGAGGTTTCAGGAAGGAGGAAAGGGGAAAAGGGGGGGGGGATATGTTTTCCCTTTCCTGAACGCCCTCCCCTGGTAATATAGCAGCAACATGGCAGGTAGACTCCAGACCTCAGTCATTTGGTGCTGTGTACCGCAAGGGGGGAGATTTGAGAAAAGGTGGGGAAGTGTCCCCCCTCTGTAAGACCTGAACTTCACTAAAGGTATTTGTCCTATTACTACTTTATTATTTATTTCATATCTCCACCACCCACTAGCCAAAACTCTCTGGCCATTTCTTTTGAGCCACATGAACATACTGCAAAATTTTGTTTCCTTACAGCATTTATATTCTTGTTGGGTATGCAACTGCATAATAAAAAATGTATTTATATTCTGCCTTTCTGTAATAATGGGCAAGGCAATCAATAATTCTAGATTAAAAATAAAATATAAATTGGAACATAGTCCAACTATAAAGAAATAAATAATGCCAACCAATTAAAATCCTTTTCAGCAATGGACCAACTTATATGCCAAAGGCTTTCCTGATAAAAAGTCTTTGCCTACTGGCAAAAGGATAACTAAGTGGTATTCAGCCCAGCCTCTCCTGGTGCAGGTTGTTCCAGAGTCTGGAAAGAGGCAGGCGAAAGTCTCCTCTTGCATCCCTACTGAATGTGCCTCTGATAGTGACAGGATCAAGAGTAGGGTTCCCCTGCCCTGAAAATTTTGAAACTGGACAGGCTCATAGGGGAAAGTTTGTGGGTTCCCACATGCAACATTTAAGCATTGCAAAGCCACTGATTACTTTATTCAGTTATCCTGGATTGGGTTGTCTTAAAGCACGTGTCGACTTCGGATTGATGTATTCTGCCGTCCATTACTTGTTGTTTGTTTTAGGATGGTTTACTTCCATCAGAATGTAAGAAGAACTAGATCAAAAGTGCATCTCATCCAGCGTTCTGTTCACATGGTGGCTAACCAGCTGCTTGTAGAAAACCTATGCATAGGACATGTTCCCATCCATGTTCCTGAGCAGCTATTATACACAGGCATGCTGCCTCAGATATAGGAGGTGGCATATTGCCATCAGGATTAATAGCGACTGATAACAGTATCATCCTTGCTCTGACCTCTTCTAAAGTTATCCAGATAGTTTCTATCATCCTGTGGAAGTGCATTCCATAGTTTAAATGTGCAGCAGTCACACAGCCAGTTTGTGTAGAATCCTGTGCATGTTTATACAGAAAATATCCTACAACTCCCTGCATCCTTAAAAGCCCCACTGTGGCTCCATTCTATTTCTAGGTACTGTTTTTGTCTGAAGGAAGTTGAGTCTCCTTTAAGGAAGCAAGGTTTGACACTGATGTATTCCCTCCCTCACCAATCCCTCTTGTGAATTTTGATTTAGTTTTTTTTTTAATGTGAAGGTGTGATGCTAACACATTGTGATTTTTTTCTGCACAGGCAGCTCTCTTTGCTCTTCAAAAATTATTTGAGGAAGAGTATGAACCCAGAGCATTGTTTGTGAGTATAAGAATTGAACTTTTATATAACAGAATATTATCATGCAGTTTCTCATGAGTTAGTGCTCAACCACCTGTAGTTAACTCAATCACAAATGCCATTTTGCAAAATTACACTGATCTGTATGTTAGCTTGTGCTTTCTTTTCCCTTCCTTTAAAGTACACATAACACAGCAGTAGTAGTAATAAGAGAGGCAAGAGTCCAAAATATAGCCTTTTGCCTTGCATTTCACTGCACTGTAGCCAATTGACTGAGGGTCTCCTGTTGGTAAAACTGCTGGTGAGCCAAATTACAGCAGTCTGTATGTATAGAGTGAAACCTGGCCTATGACTGTGTTCCCTTGGAGATTTTCCCATGCCTTGAGTATGAACAGTTTTCACAGTGGACTTAAGGCCTTGTTTGTGTTGGCTGAGATAATGCTGGGTTCAACCCAGCTGGCCATTTCAATATCAGCTGAAGGCCTCTTGTATCTTACCAACAGTGTAATGCTGTGCTCTCGTTGAGAGTAGCTTGCATGTGTAGGGTAAGAGCTGCCAATGGGATGCTGTTGGCAACATACAGATGATCAGAGCATACTGAGAAAAGCACACTCAGAGGAGGCTGGCAGTGGAGGAGAGTATTTTGAAAAGCCTTCTGCATCATGAGACTTAAATGTGTGGAACAACTATCAATCATGATGGTTTTCTTGATGCATAAATTTATTTGTACACTGGATACTTAAGTCCTTTGTAGCTAGCCAAGATCAGAGATGATATCCCTTTTCTGCTTTGGACAGAAAGATGGGATATAAATGAAATATACAAATAATTAAATAATCCAATCATGGATTATCTATCATTAGATATGTGGTGGAAATAATATATATTTAAATCATGAATTCACTCTGATATTTTTAATATATGATACTAAAAGGTTCCCTGTGGCTCTAGTTCATCAGAGGCACACTTGAGTGCTTCTATTGGACTATGATGTTAGAAAAAGAATTAGACATGGTTAAAAAATGCCACCTTTTGATACATTTTGCAACATCTCATATTGAAACACATGAGGGGATATGGATATGAATTGCTATTTAAGTATACTTGAAGGACCGATCAGTTGCACTGATGTACTTGCTAATACAGGTTGTTTCCACAGAAATCCTCTGTGATTTTGGAAATTTTTCTGCAGTGCTGAAAGTATAGTGTTGAAGAAAAGGGGACCTGAGGCTTGCGGTATTCAGAATGTCAAAAGTCTCAGTTGACAAACTGTAGCATTTTTGCAATGAGGAGGATTTTTTTATTTCGTTCTGCTATATAGAATAGATGAATGTTCCCTTTTAAAACAGAGAATAAAATTGTTCAAGCAATATGTCAAAGATGTGGTTGATTTTTGAATGTGTGTGTGTTTGATACGCAGGCTTCCATAGTGAATATCTGAGTAAAAATTTCTTCCTTTAATCTTGCTTTGTCTTTGGATAGAACAGTGGTTCCCAAACTATTTTTTCCACTTGTGCACCTCTTGGTAGTCCATTTCCATAAACTGTACCCTTCGCATTAGCAAAATGTTTGTAATTAATATAGTTGCTGTTATTTCTGCTGTTACTCAGTTGTTTTCATCTACTTCTAAATATCCTGATTTGTACTCCTGGGTGCACACATATGCTAGGTTGGGAATCACTGGAATAGAAACAGAGCTGTTCATTTCATTGTGATAGAAAGAATGTTGTTTGCAGAAATTGTTGCACAAATCCCTCACCAAGCTTTTAATTGGGCATTTTCTATTTCAGTTTAGTGTCTCGTCTTGTACCCTTCTTAATATGAGGTTTTTGTGTTTCTCCCCACTGCCCTTGTGGTTTTAAGGTTTCAGGGACCATTGTTGATAGAAGTGGACGTACTTTGTCTGGTCAGACTGGAGAAGCATTTGTCATCAGTATATCTCACAGTGACCCATTATGGTAAGAGGATATATATTTTCACACGCACACGCACACACAACATGCATTCTGGAATCCACTTATGGTAAGGCTTTATTAGTGTTTGGTTTATCTGAAATAGATTCAGAGACATGAAACTTATGGTAGTGCAAATTATGCAAATAGCATGCACACTGATTGACCTATCTAATGTAACCAGTTGTTCTCAGAAAAGTAATGACTTTCGAAGTATGCAGAAAGGTCATTCCAGACCTCTTCTGATGTATATCTTGACTAGCAGACGTCAGAGCATTCTAGTCCTTACCATTGAATTCCAAACTGTTCAGCATAAGTGTTCAGGATCAACACACCAAGAGTTGCCATCCTTTGTTTCTAGTCCTGTTTTCTTTCCACTCATGGTCTGGAATGTGCCATACTACTCTGGTTTTCCTTCAGTCTTTGCCCATAGTTTGAAGTCGGTTAATGAACCCTGTCAGTCAAAAACTGGGATACTTTAGTTTTCACATTTGAGAAGAAGGAAGCTTCCATATGATGAAATTTGGCAATCCCTGGGAGAGTTCTGCTTCAGTTACACAAAAAGAAAGCTTAGTAGGCCTATTTGTCTTCTTTTACCCTCATCCGCACAGCCATTTTCTGATTATCTGGACCCATTTCAGTCCGGCTTCAGACCCGGGTACGGTACTGAATCTGCCTTGGTTGCCCTGTACGATGACCTGTGCAGGGAGAAGGACAGGGGGAGTGCGTCCCTGTTGGTTCTTCTGGACCTCTCAGCGGCTTTCGATACCATCGACCATGGTATCCTTCTGGATAGGCTTGCGGGATTGGGAGTCGGAGGCACTGCTTTGCAGTGGTTCCGCTCCTATCTCAATGGCCAGTTCCAGAAGGTGGTGCTGGGGGACTATGGCTCTGCGCCATGGCAGCTATGCCATGGAGTACCGCAGGGGTCCATTTTGTCCCCTTTGCTGTTTAACATCTACATGAAACCGCTGGGAGAGGTCATCAGGAGGTGTGGGCTGCGGAATCATCAGTACGCTGATGATACCCAGCTCTACCTCTTGTTTTCCACCAATCCAGGTGAGGCAGTGGCTGTACTGAACCGGTGCCTGGCCGAGGTAATGGGCTGGATGAGGGCCAATAAACTGAAGCTCAGTCCAGACAAGACGGAGGTCCTGTTGGTTGGCGGATCGGGCTTCGGAGAGGGTGAATTGAACCTAGTCCTGAATGGGGTTGCACTCCCTCTTAGGGACAAGGTCTGCAGCCTGGGAGTGCTCCTTGACCCGGAGCTTTCACTGGAAGCTCAGGTGACAGCAGTGGCGAGGAGCGCTTTCCTTCAGCTTCGGCTGATTAATCAGCTGCGCCCCTACCTGGAGTACGACTGCCTCGCGACAGTGACAAATGTGCTGGTTACCTCCCGTCTTGACTTCTGCAACGCACTCTACGTGGGGCTACCCTTGAAGACGGTCCGGATACTTCAATTGGTTCAAAATAGAGCTGTCAGGCTGCTGACGGGGACTGGGCGTTATGTTCACATGACTCCAGTTCTCCGTCAGCTTCACTGGCTTCCCACTGAAGTCCAGGCCCAATTCAAGGTGTTGGTGATGACCTATAAAGCCCTAAACGGCTTGGGTCCTGGTTACCTGAAGGAGCGCTTACATCCATATGTGCCCGGACGCCCCTTGAGATCTGCGGGAGAGGCCCTTCTCCGGGAACCCTCTGTGAAAGAAATTAGGAGGGTGGGTACTCGGAGGAGGGCTTTCTCTGCGGTGGCACCTAAGTTATGGAATGCACTCCCCAGAGAGGTCCGCCTGGCGCCGTCGTTATTTGTTTTTTGGCGCCAGGCGAAGACCTTTTTATTTAAGCGGCATTTTAATTGTTAATATTATTGGATTTTATCTGGCCAGGGCGGCTTATTTTATATTGTTATTTTTGTATTTTTAATTTTAATGTTTATATTTTTAATTTAATGTTATTCATTTTTAGCTTATTGTTGTAAGCCGCCCCGAGGCTTCGGCGAATGGGGCAGCATAAAAATGCTTTAATAAATAAATAAATAAATAAATAAATAAATAAAATAAAATTTTCAATATTTGGCCATAGGACTGATCAGAAGGGAGAATGCGTGGACTTTATGATACCTGGATCTGCAGCTTACTCTGGCTGTGATTCATGCTGTGTCACTAAAGATTAAATCTCCAACTTAAGAAAAGTCCTAGGTACATGATTCACAGTGAGACTATGTAGATCCTGTATCATTTGCTGAACTTCCTGACTCTTTACTCTCCTAGCTGACTTGGTGCCCTAGAGAGATCAACAGATGAGGCTTGTAGAGAAAAGCAGAGACAGATGGGATGCTGCAATGAAGTGAAATATAGCAGCTTTAGGTGAAAAGGAGCTGGGCCAAAGGAAAAAACGAAGAGTGGAAGCTTATAAATCAACCATGACTTAACAGCGTAGTGTGAAGCAGTATTTAACTATGGCTTGATAAGGATGGCAGCTTTAGCTTCCCTTATCTTGGCTCCAGCTTTGGTAGAGTAATGGGTCTATAAGACAGATTAAGCATTACTTCTGTTTTTGAAATGATGCATTTCCTGGCATCCTTTCTGTTTTGTTATATATAAATGTGTGCAGAAGCAAAGACATGATTGGCTTCTTATACAAAGGATCCGTGATTTATAATTACTACATTTGATTTATAAATGTCACCTATTTTGGTATCTTTCAAGCCAAAATGATGGCTAAACTGTTGGTGGTTAAGTAGCTAGCCTGTGCCTTTAATAAGAGGATATATGCAACCCTGTGGAGATTGTTTGCTATATTTGAGGCTGTCTTTCTCCTAAGGAGCTCTGTAGTAGACTTTCCTGCTGGTCCCTGGTCCTGATCAGGACCAGATCATGTTCAGTTTTAGAGCAGAGATATATGGTCTATCTTTGGGTCAACATCTGTGGTGCTCAGAGAGACTTCTTAAAACCTCAGTGGGAAGCAGGGAGTTGTGCACTTGTGAGTTAAAAATTTAAAGGAATTATCTATCCAGCATGTTCATCTGAACTTTCTAATAGACAATTTTCCTCCATTGTGTCCATAGGAAGCACTTTGAAATGGTGTTCAGGATGGTAAAGAAACTTTTGTGTCAAAGGGGGGGACATCTTAGATGCATAACTCCTAGATTTAGAATCTTGGGTGGCAACCACTGGTCTGTGCTTTTGGTCATGGGTTCCCAAATCTCGGGCCTTCAAAATGTGTTGAACAACAGCTGCCATTATCACAAGTCAGCATGGCCACTGCATGCCAGCTGTAGTTCAAGCCCTATGGAGAACAGCAACTTAGAGAAGGCTCTGCTGGATCTATCATTAGTCTGAACTTCTATTTAGAATAGTTTGGTAATTTGCTGCTGAATTATTCCCTACACCTTCTTAGCCAAATAACAACTCAATCGTATACATTTCTCAGAAGTGTGTCCCACTGAGTTTCCCACTGAGGGAAATGGATGTAGGGTTTTAGTCCTAAATTATGTAGACTTACAGCAAGTAAGAAGTCTAATCCATGAATATTTCCAGAGGTGTTGCCTATAATTCTTTGGTGGATTCTTTGGGAGGAAGAAGCAAGCAACCATAGGAATGTATTGTTTTTGTATATTCAAGTTCCTTTCAGATCTGAGGTGGACAGCTAATCAGCAATTGAGGCTGAAGTTTTGTTAGAATGCCTGGTGTTGATGTTTACACTCTGATGTTTACACAATGTTTACATGTGGAGACACTGTTGCAGGTCTTTCTGTGTGGGAGGAACAACTTCTCTGCATCATAGCAATTGAAGCAAATAATTCAATTGCTCAATCTTAATGTCACCCTTAGGCATGTTAGGCAGATGCACTCTCAAGTTCTTCCTTGTTTTAAAATGATTTAAAGAGCATGAAAATAATGATAGGCAGGTAATTTGGAAGCAGTTCTTTTAAGTTCTGCATACTTTTTTTTTCCAGAAGAGAGAAGACTTCATTTTGACTTTTTCCTTAGTCTTCCTAGAATTTTTTACCTGCTTGGGCATTCATAGCAGCAGCACATATATTATCAGTATGGGAGGGATTCTGTCGTGAGCTAGGCGTTCCCTCCCCAGCAAGACAGACTCTCCAGCACTTCTTGTAAGCGTCTTTATTCTGCATTGAATACTCCAAACATACACAACCCTTTGAGCATACACAAGGAGAGAACCGTCTCTGCCCCTCTTTACCCAAAGCTTTGCTTATAAACCCTCCGGGGCCTGTCTCTGGAGGGAGGGACACTGTGGAATCAGCTGCACCTGCATTCGGCACTTTGAGCACCTAATTTGGCTGTAGCAACAGGCCCTTGGGTCTGATTCTTCAGGAAGCAGGTGCTCTCCTTTTGAGAGAAACCCATTTCCAAATGTCTGTCACCCCATAGGTAGTATCAAGGCACACTAGGTAGTTAAAGCAAGATTATGGCATTTTGGTACTGGTATGCTATTCCCTACTTGCTTCTGTCGTCTTAGCAATCAACATGTCTAGCAATAACCACTAGTGCAACAGGGAGCTAGCCTTGGCTAGTGCAACTGGAAAATATCCAAAACTGGAAAATATCCAAAGCTACCATTTCTGCAAGGGACAAGTCAGTGGTGCTTGGAGAAGGGAACTCCATTGAATTGTCTCATACTAGAACAGGAAGTAAAAGTTAGCCTTTCAGGGTTTTGCTAGGAAGCACTAATTCCCATTGCTCGAGCAATCCTTCTTGCTAGTGCAGTGTGTTTAAGCCTGGCAAGTTGCCTGCATGGGATACCACCCATAAATGGTTTTTACAGCTAAATTACGGATATCCACTTGCATTTCTTCTCATACAGGTTTTAATGTGGTTTTCATGATGATTTGACTCTTTGTCAGATTGAGTTAGTTTGATTGACAAATAATGAAAATCTCATAATTTGAACAGGCAGCATATAGAAATATCAGGGAGACAGAAGGGTAGACTGTGTTCTACCTTGTCTGTGAAAGTGAGGCGGGAGACAACGACTAAAGACTACAGCTTTTAACCATTTTTTAAAACTTAAAATTGTTTTATAATTGCATTTTAGCATAAATAAACACAAGAATGGTTTTTTCAGCCAAAGCTGCAAAATGTGGAATGAGCTTGGTAAAAATATATGGAATGTGATTTCTAAGGCAGGTCAGCCTTGTGTCATTAGGTTCTTTGTGACAGGCAGACAAACTAATACGTTTAGTAAGTTTCAATTCAAATCAATACATTTTTGTTCTTCTTTCTTTCACTTTCCTACCTTGGTCTTTCTAGCATTGGATTAAACTGTGCTTTGGGGGCTATGGAAATGAGGCCCTTCATTGAAACTATTGGGAAGTGTACAACTGCCTACATCATTTGTTATCCTAATGCAGGTATGCCCTGATCTGTGGGATTTGGCTTTTTCATATCAGTAGAAGTAGTATGTATTGTAAACCATATGAAATACATTAAAGTAGATAACATTGGTATCCTATTCCAGAAACATAGCATTATATCAAAAGAGCAGGGTGCTTTGGATTGCAACATGTTAATAAGAGAGAAAGAAACCAGAAAATACTTAAGGCTCTTAGTAATTAAGGGAAGATGTTCAGTGTATCCCATTAGCCTAACTGGGCTTTCCCCCCCTTCAAATAAGAAATTGGTGTTGCACATTTACACAATGAAAGCATTTATTTCTGTGTTGGGATAAAGCCAACTTGGAGTGGAATTAACACCACAGGATAAAAGTTACTTCTGGAAATAAGAAGAGTTTTGTTTTTATACTCACAGGATTGTTCAAGAAAACATTACAAAACAACATAAAAATCAACTCCAGTGTTTTTGAAGTAGGATAACCACATAATGGAATTCATGATACTGGCAATGTGCTGAGTTTTTCCTACCATGCTTTGAGGGGGTTGAATTTCCGATTCACTTCAGTAGAGTTGAAATGGACCCATGGAAATCTAAAAATAAATTGTTTAAACTTTAAAATTGGGTAGACGCAAGGGAGACAGAAGCAAGACAGAACTGGCCCCATAATTGTTTGTAATCCATGATGTCTGAAGTGGTTCAAGTTTGCTAATATATTTTACAGCTGGTATCCACAGCAGTCCCAAACAAAATATAGTAACCCCGCACTGGCTCTGGTTTATAAGTAGTATATGTAAGATTCATGTTTGTTTACTTGGCTCTGCTTGTGTGGCACATTCTGGCATGCATGTGACATAACAGGTGGAAAGGGAAAATGGAATAAGGCCTCTTCTAGCCCTGCCAGTGTTTGAGTCAAAATGACTTCACTCTGGAAACTCATAATAAATATTTTACCTCCAAGTAAAGTAGACTTAGGGCTAAAATAGTAATTACATTAAATCTCTGTAGTAGCTATATCTTTTGTAATTTTACTTTAGAGAATATGTAATTCAAAACTTACTTAAAAACGAAAACCCCACACACCAAACCTCTACCCTTCCCCCACATAATAGGGACTTGCTAATCAGTGAGCCCTTGTGTCTACTCTAATGTAAAACTGGGGAAAAGGATACGTGTCTGAAAAAATAGACATACATGTTAAATGGGGTTTTTTTGCCCATATGATCGAAAGAATGCTGTTAATCTTCTCTGAGAACAGTTTTATTTTAGTCTCAGTAAAGTCAGTGTGCTAATTTGAAATACTAAGCAGGCTGTATAATTGATTACATGTTGCTAGCTTCAAATTAGTGGCAAGCAAACAATCTGTGTGAAAAAAGATCCTAAGTTAGTGAATGAATTTGTTGAAAACACCATATAAATGCTACTGGAACACTCTCTCAAAGTTTCGGTAAAAGAGGACATTTATTTTTAGAAAGGGAAGACAAAAAGCTGGAATAACAGATAATATTGAAAACCAAATATTTTAAAGCTAACTCAGGCTATTGCCTGGAAAATCTAATTAAGAAAAGGCCAATGAGGTTTTCTCATCGATCAGTAATATAAGACATGCTTATTAATCTACTGAAATAATCATTGCTACAGCGATGCTACCTGTCTATCTGCAAAACATTGCTTTAGGACTGGACCATTTCAATTGGATGGAAGGCTGCACTGGGCTACAGGGCCTCACCCCTCCTGCACTGCATCTACAACTGCAGTCAGGAGTGGTCACACATCTCCATTGCCAAGAACTACTGGGAATCTAGTGATGTAGGAACCACACTACTGAGGCAGAGGATCTAGTGGGGACCATAAAAATCTAGGGGACTTCATGTGGCCCACAGCCCATGCATCATGCACCCCTGCTTTAGAAAATGATTACCCTTCTTGAAAGATTATCTCCTGAGAGTTTATGCATATGGATGTTCCAAATATGTGCAGTGTTTTATTGAGCAAATTATACACTATGCAGTTTAACTGAATCATAAATAGGGAAAAGTGTCTATTTGCATATTATGTGGAGTTTTAAATACTTCATATTTCTTCAGGTCTTCCTAACACTTTCGGTGGTTATGATGAAACACCTGAAGTGACTGCCAAGCACCTTAAGGTATGGGATATTTCCTGTATTAATTTGTTCCTACAGTAGAAAAACATAGTGAATGAAAGCCCGCCAAAATTTCTTGTCAGCTCTGTTCATCTCTTGTAACTCAAGGCTGTGACTTCCTTTAAGGAATTAATCCATCTCATAGTTGATCTTCCTTCTCCTCTTCTGCCTTCAACTTTCCCAAGCTTTATTGTCTTTTCCAGTGAGTGTTGCCTTTTCATGATGTACCCAAAGTATCACAGCTTCAGTTGTATTATTTTTGCTTCTGTGGAAAGCTCTGTGTTTAATCAACTATAATCCCTACAATATTTTAACCTCATCCACTCCTTGTATTTCCTAAGACTATTTAAAGCCAAAGAAGTATTGAGAACTGCTAGCCTAAATGAACAGGGAGCAATTGTACACCACCATTGTAATAAAGCAGATTTAATTGTATGTATTTTTATTACACACATAACCCACAATAATACAGGAAACAGCATGAGTTCCCATCTTATAGTACTATACAGTGTCTCCCCTGCACCCCTGCCCAAATTATATCTCAAAAAATGTTTTTATTTTACAGAATTTTGCCCTAGATGGTTTGGTGAACATAGTTGGTGGCTGCTGTGGGACCACTCCAGCACACATCCGGTAATGTCATCTCTATGTTTTAGCAGCAACTTCAGCCATCTGTATGCACAGCCAAGGAGAGTATTTGGTGGATAGTGCAGTGCAGTTCCTTACCATCAGCAGACACGCTTTGCTGAAAAATCCAGTGGAGCTGGCTCCTGTTCCTATCACATAGGTAGTGCATTGCTGTTGTGGTTGCTCTATGAAAATCAGCCTTGAGTTACCCTTGGCTAAGCACTTTGGCAACAGTGACCACTACATCCTTTGGAGTTAAATTTCTGGAAGGTGTCTTCTATTAGACTACCAGCATAGAGAATCACTAGTGCAAGCCCACCTCTAGTTCAATGCAAACCTGTCTAATTTGCATTTCCCAAACCAATGTGTTACCTTTTGCATCCTTTGGTATTCAGATTTCTCTGAAATTGTGACATAGTTCTCCTATTAAAAGAATGTGCACTAAAATGGGTGCGTGAGGGAAAGTGAACACAAAAATGCATATATGCATGAAGATACCATAAAATACTTCATTATGTTAAAAGCTATATGTATTTCTGCAAATTTGGACAAAATTGTGTAGAAAAAGCATACATTAGGAGAAATGTGCAGAGAAATTTCTCCCATGGACTTTAGTTGCAAAGTGATGTGGAAATGAAACAGAAGGAATAGTTAGTGACCATAAGCATATCTGTTCCTATCAGAAACTTGGAGCATAAGATAAGTGAATGGAAGGATGTTCCCCCTTTCATAGGCAGCAACTTGTGCATCTCCTTAAGCCTGTCTGGAGTCCGCCTCCCTCAAATAATGTGTGACTGAAGAGATACTGCTGGAGGAAGGGGGGCCAGGATATATTTATTCAGTTAAATGCTGAGTGCATCAAAGTCAACTAGATAAGCGACTGAAGAGAATGGGTGTTTGGAACAGGGCACAGAATTTTGTACTGATCATAAGTGCTTTTCTGCCTAATTAAGAGCCAACTTGCATAACCCACTTGCCTAAGCCTTCTTGGATGAATGTATTCTATATGCATTCATATTAGGATTATTCAAATGAAAACATTTTTGCACTTTTTAACATTTCTGTGATGATGGTGACTATTTCTATACTACCTAGTAGCTGCAGCTGGCCACCACATAAAACATCCTAAAAACACAATAACAGAATTTCAAAACTAAATGTAAAAAGCTAAAATAGCTTATCCAAATTAAGTCACAAGACCTGTTAAACGATTGACAGTGCTCCTTATAATATAAAACTAATTATATGTCTTGTTATAAAGGACAATCCTAACCTGGTGCCATGCAGACTTAGTGGGGAGCTTGTTCTATACCTGGGGAGCCACCTCTGAAAAGGCCCTTCTTGTTGCCATTGCCCAAATCTTCCTCAGAGGTGGCAATCAGATCCTGATTGTAGCATACTGGTAGTTTGTGGCTGGGAGATGGGTTCTGTCAGGTATTGTGGTGCCAGCCAGCACCTTGAGCTAGGCTTAGAAGCATATAGGAAGACAATGCAGGGGGGGTCAGAATAGATATTATAAACTCTGACCTTCTGACCAATCTGGGTGCTGTGTTTTGTACAAGCTGCAGTTTCTGAACTGTCTTCAGGGGCAGGCCCATGTAGAGATTGCCAGGGCATAGACTACTGAAACTGGGCTATCTCTATCCAGATAGGGTGTAGCTGAGCCACCAGTCGGAGTTGGTAGAAGATACTACATATCGTGGAGGCCACTTGGGCCTCAAGTGACTAAGATGGATCAATGAACCCCCCCAAGCTGCGGATCTGCTCTTTCAAGGAGAGTGTGACCCTATCCACAACAGGTTGAATTCCCTCCATTTGGTCAGAAGAACCACCCACTAACAGTATCTCAGTCAGTTTGTCAGCCCTTATCCAGGCCATTGTTGCAGCACCAGTTTAGCACATCAGTGGCCTTACCTGCTGAAGATGAAAGGGAGAAATAGAGCTGTGTGTTATCAGCATCCTGGTGACAACACATGCCAAAACTCTGGATGACCCCATGCAGTGGTTTCATGTAGATATTAATTACCATGGGGGACAAGACACTACCTTGAAAGACCCCACACAAGAGAATCCATAGGGCTGAACAGTATCCCCCAACCTTCTGGAGCAAAATAGCTCTTTATTTCCAATTTAATAATTGGAGCCAGTGTAGTGTAGTGGTTAAGGACTGGGACTCTGACGATCTGGGTTCTAGTACCCACTCAGCCATGGAGCCATCTGGGTGACTTTGGGCCAGTCACAGACTCTCAGCCCAACCTACCGCACAGGGTTGTTGTTGTGGGGATAAGATGGAGGAGGAGAATGATGTAAGCTTCCTTGAGCCCTTTCTAGGAAAAAGGCAGGATATAAATCAATCAATCAATAAATAAAATTTACAGCTGACAAACTATAACCACTGAAGGACAAATCTCTGTGCATGAACAAAGTGATTTGTTAAACCCAAACTAGACACTACTTCCAAAAACCATTTTCGGCAACGCTGGGCTCCACCCCTCTGAGTGTGTCCCTCTGGAGAAGGGCAAGCTCCTAGATCTACTGAGGCCTTCTAATTCGGTAGCCCTTCTAACCTTACAGCACATCATGGGACCAGGGACTGATCAGGCACTCCTTTCCCTTGTTCCTTCCCTTCTCTTTCAAGCCCTGTGCATTCCCATAGTCTGCCTGAGCACCTGGAGACAGCAGTCTTGAGATAACGTCATCCTCTGCTATCTCAGTTTCCATACTCCCTGTTTCCAGCCATTGCATTTGACATCTGAAGAGCTGGTGCAACCCTTGCCCTGGGAAACACACCAAGAGTAACTTCCTTGTCTATTCCCAGCACCAGAAACAAATAAGTGCTGGTCCTTTGACATGTTGCAGTTGACCTTAATTCTGCCTTACAAAACTGTGTGCTCTTGTTTTGTGTGTTGCTGTTTTGTAATGCAGGGCAATTGCTGAAGCAGTAAAATCATGCAAGCCTCGCCTCCCCGCCTCCTCTGTTTCAGAAGGCTACATGTTGCTGTCGGGTGAGAAAGATTGATGTATACAAGCTTCCCTGTCTGAATTGCTTTAAATGTCTTTTAAAAACCATCTTTTCAGCTGCTATTCTCTTTGAGACAACTATAAACCATTTCTAAACTCATATATCATTTATGTAGCTATAGCTGTTGCGTTTTCAGTCTGCTGAATATTGAACAAGAGAGAGGGTGGGGGGAGGGAGAGGATTTGCTGAAGCATATTAGTGGCATCTGTGGAGAAGCATACAGTAGCTGCATTGCTGCAGTTGCTGCTGTCTTGCTCTGCATCAGTGGAGAAACATCCTTGCTTTTTGCATGGCTGCCTATGGAAAAAGAAGTTCCACACAATCAAGAGTTTGATCTGTGTTTTGCTGCCGGCATGTTCAGTCTTTGTAATCAGGTACCACTCCTTGTGAGTGAATCAGGACATGAGCTTCTCAGTGTCAACAAAGCTACTTTTACTAAGTTAAATCACTGGTGCTTTGGTCCCCAACTAGTAACAGTTCTCCTATGCCTTATGCAGAGATCTTCACCAGTTTTGGTACCTTGTGCTGGACATGCCAGGTCTGTGAGCCAGATACCTTCTGCATGCAAAGCATGCACTCTACCATAGAACAGATGCCTGGATCCCCATTTCCCCTGTCATAGTAAACCATAGTCCCATATGGGCATCCAGTGTCTGGATGCTTATAGGACGTTTTCCTGGGGTTCCTTCCCCTATGCATAGGCTTGGGAATTGGTTGCCTAAGTGGGATTGCACATACATCCCTGTCCTGCTCATTCTCACTGCTCCTAGCTACTGATCAGGGGGAGAGTTTTGAACAGTGCCTACTTCTCCCATATTCCCAGGGAAGAAGATGGGGGTGGAGGAAGAAGGATACTTCAGTGTAGCGAATAGAGTTCTGAGTTTCCTTATCCACAGCATGCACTATGTGAACTTGAGAGTGCTAGATGATGAGAGTATCACTCCCCAAGCCTGCACAACTGCGTTCCTTGGGGAAACGGTAGGATACCAGTGTAGTAACTGGTCATCAGGGTCCCCGTGCTACATGTACATAGACACTCATGGACATATTTTGTTCTGGGAGTGCTTAATGGAACAGGGAGGAAAAGACAGAGAGTGGACCTCTCTTACCCTTCTCTGCAGTAGGCTGTTACTCACACCTGTGTAGGTGCTCCTTCCTTGCCACATTTGAAGTTCCTGTTGCTTAGGGTTCCTGAGAGAGAACCGGTGGAGGGCCCTGAGGTTTCCAGTGTTCTACAGGAACACATCTTTCTCTTTCATATGGTGTCTCATGTCCCTGGATACAGGGTATCTATGCACACAGAGGGCACAGTGCAGAGCACTCGTTTGCTAATTTCATTTCTTTCCTGCTTGTGCATTTGCATTCTAACAATTCTACAAGTCATTGCATACTGCTTCCCGTGAATTAGCTGTGTTCTGTCTCTGTGACTTATTTCTCTTCCTGTGATGTGATCAGCTGCTGGGCTAATTGGGATTTTCTCCTTCAATGTGCTTGACTGGAAGGGGAAAGGGGTTGCTGTCCAGAGCCATCCAATGAATATAGTGGGTGAGTTTTGGATTACACTGACTTCTTTACAGACGTACACTGGTTGCTCCCAATATTTTTTTCAAAGAATGTATAGAATCCTAACTCTATTATCCACCTCCTACTACCACGTCTTCCTTGTCCCTTCATCCATTTTTGTCATTGTGTTGCCATAGATGTGCAGCACTGCAAAAACATCTTAACTTTACAGGTACATCCCTGCACCACTACTATTCCTGTTTACAGTAACTTCTGGTAGAAGTAATGTCCTACTCTTGCAAGGAGAAACAGTGGTATTGCTGGAGGAGAGGAAGGTTCTATTAAGCCACAATCCTATGCATGTCCTCGTTTTCACGGGAGTGAAAAGGATTTTTGTTGTTTAAACATGCATAGGACTGTGCCCTTAATCAAATACATTTAGATAAGGGTATTCAAAGTCCAGCATCCACCTATTATCTAGGTCTATGCAGGTTGGGCTAAACTCTGTGTTTGTCCGTCCTTTATTTTAGTGTTAAGTATTTTTCCTTAAATGATGTTTATCAAACTTTCTTTTAAGGACTGGAACCCTTCAGGATCGGGCAATACACCAATTTTGTTAACATTGGTGAACGTTGCAATGTTGCAGGATCGAAGAGGTTTGCCAAACTCATCATGTCAGGCAAATATGAAGTAAGCCTTCAGCTTTCATTAAGTTTCTCTATTGGCTTTAACTTAGCATATTTTAAGCTAAATAATCCTACCGTTTAAGAGTTTGCATATTGTTATTTCTAATTTATGAGTTATATGCAGATTTGACCTTATTTCATGTTGGTGGAAGGAAATGTCTTTCAGTGTACCATCAAACAAGCTGTTGAGGCATTTCTCCTGTGATGGTGAGAAGTCTGGTATGCAAACAGTTTTGTATACCTTATTGGTAATAAATCTAGATGTGTGGGCTTCAGCAGAGCGTGGATTGTTGGAGGAGATGAGATGAGATAAGATTCCTGATAACTTAGATCCAGCTAGGCTGGACAGATAAAAAATGTAGGAGCCACAGTTGGCTTCCGTAACCCATGGACAGAGGAACCATGTAAGGGCCAGTAACGTGTCTTTTTTAACGTAATGGTTGTTAGGCCCACAGAGAAGATGGGGAAAGGAACTGTGTCATTGCCCTTGCACCACATGCTTTTTGTACTTTACTGGGGTAGAAGTAAAGAGAGAAGCAGCTGCCACCCTTCTATGGTAATATGTAAAGAAAGAAAGGGCAGAGAAATAGACCATGTTCTGAGGGAACCAAGCTCTTAAGAAAGGGGTCTCAAACTCGCGGGCCAGTTGCCGGGACGGGCGGGGCACGGGGGAGGGGCCCTGCGGCCTTCAAAGCACCGGCGGTGCCTGGGCCGGCGGCGGGATGAGCGGCCCACCACCACCGCGATGGTGGAATACTTGATGCGGCCCAGCCTCACCCAGACTCTACTTCCAGCGGCCCCCAGGTATGTTGAGTTTGAGACCCCTGTCTTAAGAGAAGAGAGGAGAGCTCTGCCTTAAGCCCACCAAAGAGGATTGGCTCTGAATACATTAACAAATATTTGAAGCTTTATTTTAGGAAAAGAGGTGCTGTGTGAGTAGTTTGCTGCTGATCGGCTCCAATTACATGAATTATATCAGAGAGGAATACATGTTTGGGCTATAGCGATCTTATTTATTATGTTTATTTTTTTCCTGATCCCTTTTAGGAGGCACTGAGTGTAGCTAAGGGCCAAGTGGAGATGGGAGCTCAGATTTTGGATATCAATATGGATGATGGAATGCTAGATGGGCCATGTGCTATGGCTAGATTCTGCAACTTCATCGCTTCAGAACCAGACATTGCCAAGGTCGTATGCACAGATTTTGATCCCTTAGTTAAATGGATTCTTTAGCAATAGGAGGTGAAGATTGAGAAAAACTGTACATGTCATTAAGAAGACCCTTGAAGCCTCAAAATGTATGGGGCCAGTCATGAGGAATTTTACCGCACTGTCATTATCCTTGATCCTAGTTAGGTGACTGTGTGCTGATGTGGTAGTGAGTCTTTAATTCAGTAGTAGCATGAGATAAAGCCAAGGAAAAATCGTTCCCAAAGTTACTGCTGAAATGCTTTCAATTAAGTATGGTTTATCTTTATGCCCCAAACTAAGTGAGTTAGAGAAACCTGCCAGGTTTATAAATCATGGTTTGAAGTGGGATTGTTTTCTTACATTTTAGGGCATAAATCCTAGTTAAGGCTAACCACAGTCTTTGTAGGTGAGGACATAATAAGTCACAAGTAATAGAAAGCATGAGTGAAAGTTTACCATCTCCTCCTCGCAGCTGCTGTGGTGGAGGAGGCACAAGCCCCAGTTTCACTCAAGTAAGCTTAAACCATCACTGAGCATTTTGTCTGACCAAGGCTGCTGTTGCAGTGGATGTGATATATGTTTGGTGTGGCTGTCATAGGCACCTGGGGGGATGGGATACTCTTTCAAGAACATAAATTTTTCCTAATGACCAAAAAACAGTTACTTAGGGTTCTATCCAAGAGACACAAGTGGGTTGAAGATATAAAATAAACCTCTGTCAAGAGCACCAGAATTTGTAAAGATAAGCCTGGAGACAGCTCTTTTGATACCAAGTGTCCTAAAAGGAAGCGTAGGTCAACAGCAACTGACTTTTACCTGCTGCAGTGTTTTCTGTTACTATTCGTTTCAAAAAGCTGAATGTATAAATTCACTATGCACAGCTTCTGCTCCCTGAGTCTTTTTGATGTAAAACAACTTGCTGGTGTTGTCTCTCTCATGGTCAGATGACAAACAAGAGGGACTTTTTTTGTCAGTATCTTGGTGAGCCTCAGTCAAGTGCCTGTGATAATGCCCCTGCAGTTGCCTCAGGCAGAATCCCTCCACCCAGTGGAAATGCTACATGGGGAAGGGCCGTAGCTCAACAGGTAGAAACATGCTTCACTTACAGAAGAGCCAAGGTTCAGTCCTTGGTGTCCTCAGTGGAAGCAAGCGACATGAGGGACTTTTGTCTGAGACAGTGCAGAATTCTTGCCAGTCCAAGTAGTACATACTGAGCTACATGGACAAATAGTCTGGCCTGGTGTAAGGCAACTGTATCTGTTTCTGCCTAGAGGAGGAATCTCCATTCCTTCATTTCTGTACTGCTCAATAGCCAAAGCATTCTGAGCAGTTCACGGCATTTAAGCAGCAACCTCCAGCTGCAGTTTGACTTGGATGTAAACAGTGTGGTACAACAATCTGGAGGGGAGACAGTTGTATCTCCTGCATCTAAGGACTAAGGAAAGTGTATTGAAGTCTTGATTTCTTAAAGAAAGGAAAAGAAGTGAAGGTAGTCTGCATGCCATTTGCTCACTCCTCCTGATTAGCCCTAATCTACATTCATATCCTTAGATTAATAGTAGAGCATTTGGGGTAGTGAGTGTGCGATTTTCAAGCAGCCTTTAGCTCAAGTGTCCTTGCTGTCACCTCTGGCAGTAAATGCCAGATATGGGGAGAAGCACGAAATGAAATTGTCATCATGGAGGAAAAGAGTTTTCTCATTATGCTTCATCTAAAGAGTATTTTCTTTTCCATGCAGCTGATGCCTTTTATAGCTTGGCAGGCAACTGCTGTACGTAGTGTTCTTTTTTCAGCTGTAACTTTTGTGTGTCCTTCACAAATATATATATATTTGTCAGGTGAATAACTGCTGTTTGGTATAAGTAATCTTTTTCTGATGATGTCATAGGCTGCAAAGAGCAGTCCTAAAAAAGCTCTTGAAAGAAAAATTGATTTTTATCAGAGTTTACTCATATATATGATAAATGCATATTCTTAAGCAGAGGTTATCCCTTTAAAATGTTCAGGGCCGTGTGCTTCATTCTTTCACTCTCTCTGACTGAATGAATCACTTGTCTTGCTGCCTTTTCTAATGCTCCTACCTGTGGTTCAGTAGAAATATGCAGTCTTTTCATTTTGCTTGAGTTCTGCTTTAGGGAAGACTGGATAATTTTAATACAGAAACAAATCCTCAAATTCAGAACTCAGAAATACTGTTATTTCTTCCTTTTGCAACTTTTGGGGGCAGCATTATAGGTTATAATTAGTTATTTACATAATAGCAATTTACTCCACTCTTCAGTGAAAAGGGCTTCCAAAGTGGTTTACATAGAATAAAGAATAACCTATTTCCCTGCAGATTTATGATCGAAATGACATGACAGAAAAGGCAATGAGACTTTAAGGGAAGAGGAAAAAGCAGACTTAGGCACTAGGCTCTTAGCTACACAGTTCAGCCAGTCAAAGAGTGGATCTCAAAGCCCAGTGAAAGGGTTGCTGCTTTGTTTGTTTCTAGTGGTGTCAGCAATGGCCGTTGGTAGCTGCAGGAGAACAGGTCTTAGCTGGAGCTGCATCCAGGTGCAATAATGGTGCATGGTGGCTGCATTTGAAAAAATGTGTTTTTGGGAAGCTTGATTGGCTGTGTTTAGCCTCCTAGATATTTAGTGATTACTGTTTTGGCTGGTGACAAGGTAGCCATACGGTGCTTTGGGTTACCAGCTCCTGACCCAAGGGGGCTCCATATGACTTTATGTGATTTTGTGGTGGGAGTGCATTTGCTGAGTGTTCACTGGAGTGATAAGAGAAGCTATCAGATCATTACATTTCATTTCTCTGTTAATAATAGGCTGGTGTCATCAATGGCTAAAGTTGTAAGCTTTAGCTTATTAGTGTAGTCAGAGTTGCATGTAATAGATGCAGATTCCTTGGCTATTTTTTTAAACCATGCATGTGAACATTCTTTTTAGGTGCAGTTATCCCACTTTGTCTGCTCCAGTAACTTAGAAAATGACAATACTGTTGTGACATCTTTCTGATTATGCTTCATTTGGTATTGAACTTTTTTTTTCAGTTGGCAGTACTAACTGTTACATTTTTCCCCTTCACTGCTATTAGGTGCCACTCTGTATTGACTCTTCAAATTTCTCAGTAATAGAGGCTGGTTTGAAGTCTTGTCAAGGCAAATGCATAGTGAACAGCATCAGTCTGAAGGAAGGTGAAGATGACTTCTTGACAAAAGCTAAAATAATAAGGAGATATGGAGCAGCTGTGGTGGTTATGGCCTTTGATGAAGTGGGTCAGGTCAGTACTGCTTTCTCCACACACCAAAATTTGGCTTTCTAGGAAGGTCATAGAATACATTGGCTAGAATCTGGAGCAATGAAGAGAGCAGAGAGGGAACCAAAACAGAGCATCCAAGACTGATTGATACCAACCAACTTAGGGCAATTATATATGGATATAGTGGAATTATCACTCTCCTAGTTATTTCCTCTTGCAAGGAGCCCAAGGCAGTTTACATGGTGGTCTTCCTCGCCTATTTTATCTTCACAATCCTTTGAGGAAACTGCAGAGGAGTCAAGGATAAGATTATTGAAAATAATCAGAATCCTTGACTGAAAGCTTCTGACTCTGATCTTTGACTTGAAACTCCATGGACATCAGAAACTGGAAGGTTTGCATGAAGTGAAACAAGCTTCCCAAGTGTTTCACCTCTTCCATCCTTGATTTGTTTTCAAATGCTCATAAGTTTTGTTTACTTACTGCATGCTATGAGAAATATAAAAAACCATGAGCAAAGATGAGCTTGGGGGAAAAAACAGAAAAATTTCTTAGAGAAAAATGCTATCCCCCCCCCCCCCCCGCACAAATCCATTGAAAAAGAAAAAAAACCAAGTTTGTTGCTGGCTCGGCCACCATGTTGCAAAAGTAACAAACTTGTAAGACTTCCATGTCAGACCCCTTGTGGCAGGATGTTATGAATTCTGCAACATTTGAAAGTATTTTTCTGTTATTAAGTCCTGCTTGTTTAGTAAACCAAGTGTTGCTTGTTTAGTAAACCAGTAATAATATTATTTCTAATGCTACTGCCTGTGAATATTGGTTTTAAGAACTTTGCAGCCATATGAATTAGCTGTAACAATGTGAAAGATCATGTTGGAAATCTAGATAAAGAAATGAATTGTTTCATCACTCATTAAAACAATAGGTGGACTTCCAGAAGGAGGACACCTAGCACTGCCAGTTGGAAGGCACTATGCACCTCTTGTCTCTTTCTCCTTAACTGATTTTCTACAGTAAGAAAGCAGACAGAAAAATCTGTGGGAAAACACAGGATGGTTACAAAGGGGAAGGCACGAATATCTGGCAGTCTGCCACTGAGCCCTCATCCCCAAGTAATAATCTAAAAAAGAGGTGGGGCAGTTGCACAATAGAAGATTCCTCAATAATCACCCTAAAACTATGTTTCTTTCCCACTCCTATCTTTTTTTGTTCCAGGCCACGGGAGCACAAGAAAAAGTTTCCATCTGCACCAGGGCGTACCACCTCCTGGTGGACAAAGTGGGCTTTAATCCCAATGATATCATTTTTGATCCCAACATTCTGACCATAGGTACTGGAATGGAAGAACATAATTTGTATGCGATTAACTTTATCAATGCAACTAAAATCATAAAAGTGAGTCTTTAGTATATCAGGCTTGGCTTCTTTAGTTTCTAGTATGGGGGAAAGGGTAGAAACAGTCCCCCAGAGCATAAGAAAAGGCCTAAATGTTATAGTACTGTTGTTTGCACTGTTGTATTTCCTTGGCCTTGCTTCAAGTAGCAAAAATTTTATAAATTATATAGTAGCTTAAAAATAACTCAGACCGTTAACTGTTCTGTAAATATATTTACAGTAAGTGAATAGGACAATATTCACACAACTGTGCTGGATTCACCAAAAGGCCTTTGACGAGCCATATGAAAGCTGCCTCATTTAATTAGCACAAATTTAATTGTCATTGTGTTCTACTTTCACTTTGTTCTATAAACCGAATAGGGTTTTTTATTCTACTTACTCTGTGATGTGTAAGCAAACAGCAAACATGCTGTTATCTATTCCTTTATTAGTTTGGATTTATAGCTCAGCCTTTTCCTAAAGCAGAGGAAGATTAAAGATTAAAGAAAGAAATTTCTTTGTCATTTATCCCTGCACCACCCCTGTGAGATAGGTCAGTATTCGGCTAGATCATAAGAGAGGGCAAAGGGCAGTAACAGAGGCACCACCATGTGGAAGTGAATTATCTTTCTGCCTATGTGTAGATTGCAACAAGTGATGGGTCTCTCTGCGTATAGGCATCTCTGTGTGGATGTCATGGGAAGCTTGGGTTCAGGGGCAGGGAACTTGAACTACACTGTCAATGTGCAGTTTTGGTTTCTGCTGAACTAGTCAGTCTGTCTCATAAGGTGCAATTTTATGTACTTTTAGAGTTTCTGTCTAACCTTTAGACAGAATAAAGACCTGCAACTCCCAGTTTGTCCCTTTTTTCTGCATAGGATTGTACCTGTAGTCATTCAGTTGCCTCTGGCAGTAACACGGTGATGCAAATTCAGTCTTTATAGGTTACCAAATGTAGCAGCTAAGAAGAACCAGTAAGTCATCTAATTTGTACACAGACCAGCTCCGTATGTCATTAATTTTCAGGTGTTATTTATGAGGGAGAGGTAGATTTTCTTTGTGTAGGAAAATGTGCAAAGCAACCAACCTTGAATAGAGAAAAGCTGAGTTTCGAGACAAACATTGTCTAATCTAAGAGCTTTTCTTGCATTTGCCACATTGTAATTCTTCCGTTCCTAGTTCATCGGTAACCAAGCTATGGTAGTTGCATTATCACTGTTTCTCTGGTGTCCAGTCTCTGCCAGCACCTTGTGGCTTGGTAACTTGGACTTTGAAGATTTGACTGCTCAATTAACTGGTGGCTGTTGGGCCTCTGATAAGAAACCAGTTTTTGGAAAGATTCATGTCCTTAGTGGCATTTATCCTATTATTTGATAGAAAACTCTACCTGGAGCCAGAATAAGTGGAGGCCTTTCCAATCTGTCTTTTGCCTTCCGCGGAATGGAAGCTATTCGTGAAGCAATGCATGGAGTTTTCCTTTACTATGCAATTAAGGTAAGATGAATTTTGACAAAATAGCTTCTGATCAGAAGATATATGTTGTCCTCATTGCACGACATGGCAACCTATCATGGGCAGTTAGTCATAGTAGGTTGTTGTGCTATCTGAACATAGAAGGCTTCCCATTGGATGGCTTATTTTTCAGCAGCAAGTCACTCTGACAACCCATGGCTTGTTCTTGCAGTTATTCAACCCATGGTGAGTTCTGGTGTCCTCCACACCCAGGAAGGCATTTCCAATGTGGGTTGCAGGAATCAGCTAGCAAGCTGCTTGAGAAGACTGGCAAGAAGCTTGGTCTCTCTTTGTGATCTTGCCTGTTCTACTGCCAGTGACAGCCATTCAACAATCTATAAGTGGCTTGGAACAGTGATCATGGCTTTACCCACTTTTTTCTTGCAGCCCCAGAAGATTGTGCAATTGTGTCCATAACTTTTTGTCATATTTTTGCAATGGTGCAGTTATGATTGTCCAATATTAGCAGTTTTGCCTGTTCCATTTTGTTATATTTTTCAGCTGTCAAAGAGAGCAATAAATGGAATAGTTTACACACATGGAAAATGACATGGTGGGGCTGCATATAGGCAAATTTGTGCATGGTTGCCAGGGACCAATTGCCTAGGTGTCAATTAGAAAGCACCAGTAAATGGTAAAAAATGGGAAAGGTAGGTGTACCGAAGGTGGTGGTAGGGAACCAATATGTTCCATTTGTAATATAACCCTGTGGCTACTATGTGTTGAATTAACAGTTCTGAGTGTTCTCCACCTTTTCAACTCTTTCCCAAGTCTTCAGCTTTTCCACAGAGGGGAGATAATAACCTTCAACCCTTTTCATGCTTCCTTTGTTTACTGTAGCTCACTGACTGTTCTAAAAAGCCCACAGAAGCATATACAAGATGCAAATTTCCCTTTTATTTACTTCTCAGTCCTTAAACGTTGGCAAGGGAAGGAAATAAAAGAAAAACTTGCACCTTGTATATGCTTCTGTGGGCTTTAAAGAACAGTCAGTGAGCTACAGTAAACACAATAGTAAATGTTGGCTAAATTTTCCTCCTTTTACATCCCAGCTATTCATTTCATCTATTTATGCATGTATTCCAACTATCAGTGAATTGTAGTAGCTGTAGCAATAAGTGCTTCAAAAAGTTGGGGGAAGTTACCCCTTTCTGGAGTAGCTGGAGACTCAGGAGGTATGTAAAGGTGACTAGCACTGGGAAGTATCTGCGCACACCATTTAAAAGCCACATTGACAGCTGGGAAATACTTTGGTCTTTCTTTTGGCACTTTTCTCCCTTACCAGTGCTTTTCAGTTGATGCCTAGGCAGTGTGCTTCTTGCAGCTGTGCACTTACTTGCCTGTATGCAGTCTTGCCTTGTCAGTCTCTCTCCTGCTGTACCTTGCTCCTCCCATTGATAGCTGATACAGACTAGAAAACTAAGCAAAACTGTACATGTTAGATAGCTACTAGTGTCTGCTTGTGCACCTGTGAAAGGCAAATAAAAATATTTTATTTTAAAATAAAATCATTTTAAAAAATTACATTACTGTTCAATTTTTCTGAAAAAAACACCACCAAAAATCAACAACCTCATTTGGACTTCAGACCAATAGCAAATGAAAAAGGTTCACAATTGTAGGTGGGAGGAAGAATCAAGGGAATTTGTTTTGTGAAAGATGCTGGGATACCAGCTGGAAGAACTGGAGGAAGGAGGGGAAGAACAATCCATATCTGGGACACCATGGCTTAATTGCAGGGTGTGTTAGCATGCTGTGTGAATACTGCCATTCATTACCTTCTCCCTTTTCTTTCTGCAATCCCAGTCTGGAATGGACATGGGGATTGTGAATGCAGGGAATCTACCAGTGTATGATGATATCCATAAGGACCTTTTGCAGCTGTGTGAAGATTTGATTTGGAATAAAGACCCAGATGCCACTGAAAAGCTTTTACACTATGCTCAGGTAGTTCTTCCACTTTCCCTACATTCTTTTTAAGATGTGAGCTTGAAGAGAATACAAAATTGATGTGTGAATTTGTTGCCTTGGTCAGTGATGTAATTTATCTGAATATAGAGCATAAAGTTTACTTTTGATATCATCCTGGAGCAGGGAGGAAGGCGTTTGAGAGTATGTGATGCTCTTACGTTGTCAGAGGTCAGTCAGTCATAACCTGATCTGCATCTGGATTGAAGTTTGCCTGGCAGCCCTGAGGAAGTTTCTTGGAACTTCCCAAAAGAAAAGGAAAATTTGAGCCCTATAACACCTAGATAAAAGCCACAGAATTACAGATAAAAGCCACAGAATTTTAGAATGTTCCTGTAATAACCAGAATAATTTGTTTTGTTACCATCCTGGTAACATTCAGCATCCTATTAGGCTGAATATGCTGATTCTTTTATAGAACAAATGTGCTCATGAACCTGATTCCATTATTGAGCCTGTACATACTATGCATGGTTTCAGGGGTACACCTGCCAACCCCTAAGTAGGCTGCTGCTACTTCTTCCAACTATCAGATATTCAGGAGAAAGGGAGAATCTAAGGCATTCAGTCCAGTGCACTTTGAAGTCTTCCCTCCAGCCAGGTAGCCATGTATTATCAGGTTTCCTGGTTATGGGGGAGTTTTTGGTACATTCAGCTCCCTTCAGATGTTTCTGTTGAATGTGAAGGTCTGCAGTGGAGAGGGTGGTACATGCAGGAATGTGGGGAGTGAAGGCAGTGTACATGCCCCAGCTGCCTACACACTCTGTGCACACAGGATGACACCTGAATAGGTCTAGTGTTACTCAGAACCATGGTGCATGTTCAAAGGTATCACGTGGTACTGCCTTCTTGCAACAAGATCACTTCAGAATGCAGGTGGGGATGAGTAACATGACTCAGTACTACTCTGAGTAAAAATCTTATTGCACTTAGAAAACTAGAAGAAAAAGAGATGATGTTTGAATAAGGGTTGACAATCTCTTTCTCCTGATCTTGTAAGTCCTGTTCAAAACACAGCAGAAGAGGGTGGGCTTGTTCTTTGAGCTAGTGAAGTGTTCTGGTTTGGTGATGTTTTTTATTCTTTAGCAATCCATTACGTGACCTAACATAAACTGTCTAAAACAAGAACTGTACCAAAGCCAAATTCATTTGTTAGGTTCTTAAAATGAATTGCTACTAGACTGGCTAGAGACAAATTTAAATTATGTTCCCAGAAATAAAAAATCTAAAGCTTCATTCCTTTCAGCATTTACATTTTTACTGATGGAGGATTTATGGTGTGATCCTTACTTCTTTTAGAAGCAAAGACTATTTGGAAGTGACCCTCAGCTTATTTGTGCAAAGTAATCCTCAGCCTTGTCTGTTCAGATGTGTTCAAAAACTTCAGCACATGTCATCAGTGCTGCCTGAGAAAAGATAAAAATGAGGCTACATCTTATTTTCATGGCATGTGTGTATATGAGCAGATGCTATCTCTGGTGTAGAATGTTTGAGCATAAAAACATACAAAGCTCACTTGCCATGCCTGCACCATCTTTCTCTGAATATATAAGCATAAAATAATTGCAAAGTAGCCATCCATTTTAACGCATTTCTGATCTTAAAGTGAGTGGTATGGCAACCTCTGAAAGTATGAACTCTTTTCACATGTCTATATCCTTTCATCCAGAAAACAGAATATAGTATTGGTTTGTATAATATCCCAGAGAATGTAAGTTGCTGTATGTGTCTTCACATTGTAGGTGACTGTGGCAAGGAATTCTTTTTCTGAGATATTGTTGTGTATTCCTAGCCTTATGTGAGGGTTGTCAAGGTTAGGTAGGGATAATTTGCTTCACTAACTGTGGGCTATATCATTGGTTGGCTGTTGGAGCAGAATCCTTTGCCTCTGTGTTAAGTGGGAATGGATAACATTCCTTTTAGTCCCCCTCCACCACAGCTGCCTTACTGCCAAAATTTGGTACCCCAGTGGTGATGGGAAGCCTCCTTTATAGGCCAAGAGTCACAATTTACACAGTTAAAATGATACTGGTGAGATGACCACAGCGGGGCAAATGGAAGGAAGAGCATTGGCTGTGATTTTTATGGTATGACCACCTTCTAATCTTATAAATGGGTCTTTCTGCCCTCCAACTTAGGAGTTAGAGATTTGTCACAGATGGTAGCAAAGAAGGTGAAAAATCTACTCCAGCAGACCCAGTGATCCTATTTACATTCATATCTGCTCAGGAATGCAAAGGAATGGTTGAAACTCTTACTCACCTTCCATCAGTTGTTGCTAAGTATAGAGTCGGGGGGTCCTGTAGTGCAGAGTCCTTAATTTTTTCCTTGGGCCAGCATGTTTCCAAAATGCAGTGTGACAAATGCACATCATTTTTGTTTTATCTTCTTTAAATATTTGTCTGGTGCAATGACAGTTCTTAATTTTTCTTTGCAACCCTTTTAATCTCTCTCCAGACCCATACTCAAGGAGGAAAGAAAATGGTGCAAACTGATGAATGGAGACATAGCTCTGTAGAAGAGAGGCTGGAGTATGCCCTTGTCAAGGTGAAAATATATGCCTCTTTCACTGTCCAGATCAACATATTTGCTCTTTAAACAAATCCTATTTCCTCATCCTTATTATTACCAAACACTAACAAATAGCAACATTTTCTAGTCATCTGTATGATTAGATCAAGACAGAAGCTTGTCCGGAACTGTGAGTCTCAGGTCTCAAGATTTCTTCATGGTGAAATGAGGTCTTGCAGTAGATTTTAGAGGACACTGATAGAAACCAGTTTGGCAGGAATCATTTTAAGTGGGTGAGGGAAGATGAGTGAACCTTAGACACCATCTCACTGATAAACCTTTCACACAGTTTATGATATAACCAGTTTACAACAACCCACTTTCTAATGCTCACAACCTTGCAATTCAAAGGTGGAGCACCAGTTCACCTGAGGCAAAGTGGCAACAATGCCTTACCACCTTGCGACTACAAACCCCTTGTTTCTGGAGCCCATTGGCTTGAAATCAGCTGCAGTTTATGTCAGTAGGAACATGGGAAGCTGGCACTGGCCCTTCTAATCCAGCACTTTAAATACTGACTGGCAGTGACTTTCCAGGGTTTCAAGCAGGAGGTTTTCCTGGAGATACCAAGGACTGAACATAGGGCCTTCTGCATACAGAGCAGGTGTTATATCACTGTGGTCTTTCTCTTAAGGTTATATCAGCCACAGGCCAGCTGTTATTCACACAGGTGAAATTATAGGCTGACATTAAATGTAGATCCATATGCAGCAAAAGTCATCACAGGCTAAACAGGTTAAAATGACGGTAAGGCCAGCTGGCCATGTTCTTTGTGGCTTTGACTTTTTTCATTATTGATGAACCCTGAGCATATCTGCTGGTGCAAAGCAAGAAGTGTTATTCTGTATACTCAAGGGACTGTTTGTCAGTCTTTAAACTTTCTACAGGGTGGGGTGCAAGGAGGAACAAGGCCTCATTGGTAGAGACAGTTGGTGTTGTGTAAATACCTTTTCCCTGTCCTTTTTGATCAGGTATTTTTTGTAATAACTTCTAAAAGGAATATGAAATTGTTGCTCTTCTCTGTGGGGTTAAACATGGTTTGGCACTGTTGTTATATCTAGTTTCTGTTGCTAATTATTGTATTTGTTGATGTTTTTAGATTTCATGATAACTTTGTTAGCTGTGATTTAGAGACAGGATTATTTTATTTAAGTCATATAATAAAAAACAGTGTTTTCCATGTTTTTCTTAAGATAAAGTTTCAAAAGTATAGCTTTCAGTACACATTATATATTTAGCATGTTTTAGCATCCCGGAATTATCTTAATCTTATCTAATTGAGTATTTTGATGAAATCAGGACTGTATGATAAAAACTAATTTGATTGCTCTTCCTGTCTAAAGCTTTGCAAGATTCACAAATAGACAATGAGCTGAAAATTTAGTTGGAATACCTTCTAAATCTGCATAAAATAACAGCTTAATTATCCACGAAGAGGACTAAGGAAACAATATAAGAATCAGATCTGAGCACTCTCTATGGCAGGCATGGTCAGAAAGTAAATCTCCAGTTGTTTTGGACTTCAACTTCCAGCATTACTGACAATGGCCAGGCTGGCAGAGCTGTCTGGGAACTGAAGTCAAACACATTTGGAGTTCTCCTGTCCGCCCATCCCTGCCCTAGGGTCTGTCAGGTAAGACCATCTTAGCTTGCTTTGAAATACAGTGGAGGGAAACTACTCCCTAATCACCTCATAGCTAGCTTATGTGCAGTAGGCTAAAGCCACTGAGGTACATTTACTAGCTGTGGGATAATGGGCTGAGAGTAAGGAGTGGGTGACCTGCTGCCTAATCTAACACCTACCTTTATCAAACACCTTCAGTCTTAGCAGAACAGAAAGTAAGGGAATGTGTTCTCACTTTCCTTGCCTCCACACCCATTGCAGCCTAAACAAAAGAGCTGGAGCTGCTGGCCTCAAGAAGTTCTATGGCTGATGGGAATGTCTGTGATAAATTTCCATGGAAGTGACTTATGCTGGCATCTGCCAGGGAAGATCTAGACCATCTGTAGTTCTAGCAATCACTGCAGGGTTTCTGCACAAGTTACCTCCATAGAAGAAGCCTGCTGAGATGGGGAGGGATTAGTTTCTTCTACCTACTTTGTCCTGCTGTCTCCATTCTTCATGAATTTTTGAAGGCTCCCACTTTTTAAACACAATATAAATATACAAATGCTTATTTTATACATAAACACATTGCTATTGATGTTTCCTCCAGGGGATTGAGAAATATGTGGTTGAAGACACAGAGGAGGCTAGATTAAATAAAGAGATGTATCCCAGACCTCTGAATATAATTGAAGGACCCCTGATGAATGGCATGAAAACAGTTGGTGAACTTTTTGGGTCTGGCAAGATGTTTCTTCCACAGGTAAATAAGAAAATTTAGACATGTCTGCTAGCCTTTAATAAAATATGTGAGGAGAAGTGAGTCAATTTAGAAAGTCCTAGATCATGAGAAATACCTTTCTTTGCCTGTGATCCTGGAAAGCTGCTGCCAATTGAAAATACAGGGCTGGATGAAACAAGATCTGACTCCATATAGGGCAGTTATCTATGTACTTACATGGCAGACCAAGGTATCTTCAACCCAAGTTACTATGCCTGACTTTGGTCAGATCATAATGCTTCAGGATGTATCTTACAATATGCCTGGCTTTTTGTCCATCTGGCCTACTTTGACTGGAAGTAACTCTTCAGGGTCACAGGCAGAGGACTTCCCCATCACCTGGTGGAGATTGAATATGGGACCTACCACCTGCAACGTTTATGCTCTACCACTGAACTATGGTCCCTTCTACCTTTAGCAGTTAAAAGAAGCTAGGGATACTCTAAATGTGGAAATGGATGGTATTTTTACTCACCCTACAGATGGTTATTAATGTTCTTATAGTCAGCCATATATGTAGCCATCATAAACCTGATAAGGATGAGTACATTTTCTTCCAGGCTAGTATTAGCTTTCTGTGCATGTTAGTCAAGGTGTCGTATGATATACTGGTAGATGCTTGCAGCCAAAGTTGCAGGTTTGTGTGTTAATACGAGTATTTCTGTTTTGTATTCATTCATGCTCTGTGTCAGTATACAGTTTGCCAGCTTCCTTTTATGTGTTAACTTAATTTTTTTTTTGCTTGAGCACTAGTATTTTATATATAGTGCATCACAGCAGGGGCAGCTTGACAGCTATGAGTCCCAGTTAGCTTCTGCCTGGCTCAGCTTGCATAGGCAGACAGCTGTCCTGGATCCCGGAATTCCCTTGATCCGCATTCTTTGGCCAATATTCCACTGCAGTGATTGAGAGAATCTGCAGAGATGAATCTATGGGTTGATCTAAGCCGAGAGAAGTCATATTGATATGTTCCATGGGAGAATTTCCATGGGCTGGCAGTAAATGGGAAAGATAGCATGGGTGTGTCTTAGAGTGTATTAATAGTCCAATTTTTCATTTCATTTCAATTTTTGGTGGAGGGAATTTAATATACTGCTTCAACTGTAATAGTTCTTTCATGGAATCTGGCTGTTCAGGTGATCAAGTCAGCTCGAGTTATGAAGAAGGCTGTTGCTCATCTCATCCCCTTCATGGAGAAGGAAAGAGAGGAAATGAAAATATTGTCCAACAGCACAGAAGAAGAGGCAAGTTTGCATACCACAGTGCTGGGCTCTTTTACTTAGTCTTGGCTACAGTTGTTTAGAAGTTTGCTGATTATTTTCGTAACAGGCTTTTCTAAGAGGCAGACATAATGCAATGCTATCACAGCAATGTCTGTGAATAGACAAGATCCAAATTTGTGAGCTCTTCATCATAGAAACGAGCAGCTGATTGTAGTGCATAAAATTGGCCTTTTGACATTTTGCCAATAAAAACAGACTTATGTTAATAGTATGCAATACTGTACTGGGATTCATAGCCATAAATTTGCTATTTAATTGGTTGAACACCCTACTGATTATTCTATAACCTTTCACTATTCATCTTGAGGTTATGTGTACAGACATACATAAATATGAGAACAAGCATAGCCTTTTGCCTCTAGGATAAGCCCAGCTTCCCTCCATTGTAATTCTTACAAATAATACACACAGCTCCTTAACAAACACTGAAATCATCTTTGGCAGGTTTGCTTTTTCCTGTGCTTCTGATAGATGTTTGCTTTTGTGTGTGGGATGTGTGTGTATTTGCATGATTGTTTAAATGTACAATCATAATACTGGCTTTTTTAAAGCTGAAAAATTGTTTTAGGTCATTGGATTACTCTCTAGGACATGTTCTTAAAAGTCTTTAAGGGGAATTGGAAAGTATATACATTTTATGGTAAAAGGCACATCAAAACCTGCATTTCAGATTCAGGGAAGGACAGAATCAGGAGGAAGTGTGTTCTCATTTACATGAGAATGTGGAATGTGGACCAAGCAGAATCATTTTCATCCCTGCTGCACAGCACCTTTTCTTTCAAACTGGCAGAACTTTCCCCCTTGAGGTTGATCCTAAAGTAAAGTTAGTGTGTGGGGCAACAATATGGTGAGCCCTTTCTAAAACACAAAGGCTCTTGTTCTTATATGCATACATGCAGCTCTTTGGGAAACATGCATCAAACTGATTTTTAGTTACTCTTAATTGGAAAGAATCATAGGGAATGTTAGGATCTGTATTATAGCAGAATATTTCATCCCTAGGAAGAATGAAAATGAAATAGCAGCAGTAGCTTGAATAGTTGCAAAAACTGGGTTAGATTTAAGAACAAATTAATAATTTTATGCAGCCTTTGGCATCTGGAAAGAGACCAGAATGAGCTGAGGAAAAACAAGCTGTGGAAAATACTTTAAAACAATCAAGTGTTAGCTTAGGATATCTATCTATCTATCTATTTACTGAAATGTATGTGAACTTATCTGACAGGGGAATGTACTTAAATGTATTTAGGACAGTCTTGCAGTATTAGGTGCTAATACTTGCAAACTCTTCTCTTGGAAATGCTGGGTGCTGCTATTGCTAGCAAAAAAGGAGGGCGGCAGGTTCTCTTAGCTCCTAAATATGCATCTTAATGAAGTGAGTACATTCTGCTGTCCTGTCTTAAAATAAGGTATATATCCACTGGTATGGGTTTTCTCTGGAGGGCAGTTACCTCCCCAGCAGTAATCATAGTGCCAGAACATCAGCAAACACGGAATACTGGTTATTATGTTTTAGAATGAATTGCTATGCCTGCAGGCTTGTGCCAGAAATGAAACAGAAAGCTATTTGGTTCTGTTCCCAGTATTAGAGTGCTCCAATTCATTTAATGCTTGAAATCCTCTTGTTTTCACATAGAAGACATCTTAAAATCAAATGCATGCTCTGGTCTTTATTGAATGCTGTCAGGGGTCAGGTGTTTCCCCACCCTTCTCCACTCTTTCCTGTTTATTTGAAGACTTCCATCACCACATAAACCTACTATTATTGCTGGTTTATCATCTTACATTTATTTGTTTCAGCTTGATTAATTGTGCCTGGCCATCCTGGCTGTGCAAGTTTTTTAGCATTCATGAATGTAATGTAGAATGCTGCTGGCTGCTTGGCATGGTCGTGAATGTTTGTTCTCCTCAAACTGCTACATTTTCGGAAAACAGAAAAGATTAACCTTTATAGCAGTCACAAGGCTTCTCAAGCATCAAAATACATCATGTTTGTAAACATGTTGTAAAACCAGGTTTGCTTCCATTGTGTATGAAGATGGGGGTGGAGGCACCAATTGGTAAAAGTACAGGGGGCCACTTGCCTCATATGGGCTCTGAACGTGAGCCATAGGAATGGAAAACTGCCTGGGAAGAGGGGCTTAGCTAATGGAGGGGGAAGGGTTCAGTTCTGTCACCTATGGATACCAGTTTCTGTTTAAAGTTGCTCCATATCTTTTGCTTTCTACGTGATTGGATTAGATACAGGATTGGACGCATGGATGTATCACTATCAGCAGTAGGCTTACTTTGAAGGCACTTGCCTGAGGAAGTTAGGCCAGAGCTTAAACACAGGTTTTTCCCAAAGGAAGACATCAGCAGAGAAATAGGGAATCCTTTAAGGCAGGGGTAGGTTACCCCTGGAGGTTGCATTGCCTTTCCCCAGGACCCACTGGGATCTGTATCCCACTCCTGCCACTACTGAAGTTACCACCATAGAGGCAAAATACACGAATTTTGCAAGGAAGTAAGACATTTGGTGTGGCTTGTTTGCATGTAGAATTCCACTTCTGGGAACATTTTTGGAGGTACAAAGGGCTGCCATTCATTCATCTCCTCCTCCATCTCCTCCCACTTCAGTTAGGCAAGCAGACAATTACTTTTTCTGCCTTGACTTGCAAATAGAGATCCTTATGGGCGCCTTGGCATGTCTCTGCAAGTCTTGCATTGGAGAATGCTGTACTACATCATGCTAACCCTCTGGTTCTGGTACATCCTTGCTCATCATGCCTTCTTAACAAGCTGTAATTTGATATGATTGAATGCTATATGTATTATTGCATATGTCTTATTGGAGCTTCTTAGCAAGTTATAAGGCGGTTAGGTACAGCAGCATCCTTCGACTTGGGGATACCTTCCATCCTATGATTAGCTGAATCTATCCACAGGCAAGAAATAACTCTACTCTGTAATTCATACAGGTTTGTTACTGCTTTAAAAAATGAAAATAACAGCAGTTGCAGTAAACAAGTGCAAGCTGTTCAGATGTGAAATCTTCATTAATCTTGAAATCAGTTCACTTTTGCAGGACCCGTACTATGGCACTGTTGTCTTAGCTACCGTGAAAGGTGATGTACATGACATTGGCAAGAACATTGTGGGAGTTGTCCTGGGCTGTAACAATTTCAGGTAGTATTTATATTCTTGTTGCACAAATCAGAATTATCCCTTGTCAGTGGGATCTTCAACAATTTGGCTAAGGTGCTACTTTTCTGAGCCAGCCCAATCAGTTTGTTCTTTGGCAGAAACAGAGCTGCAGAGGAAAGCCTTTTCCCTTGTGCAGTGATGGGGAATGTCTGGCCATCCAGTGTTACTGGACTGCATCTCCCATCATCCCAAGCCAACATAGCTAGTTATAAGGGATGCTGGAAGTTCATTTTCAGCATCATCTGAAGGGCCACGCATTCTCTATCCTTGTTCCTAGTAGCATCCCTACTTTCCAGTAACATTTTGTCAGTGGAAGACAAATGCATGCCAGAAACTTATGTCTCAAGTATGTGTAGTAGCACCTAAGGATGGGGCAGGGCATTTAGTTTGGGAGAACAGACTGCTAGGAAAAAGGGAGGCTGGTTACTAAGTTTTTAAAAGCCAATTGCTGTTTCCTTTGGTCTCCATAACTAGCTGACGGATCATCTTAATATGCAGAATTGGATTAATTGAGTATGCATGCATGATAAGAAAACTACATTTTTTCCCCAGAGTCATTGATTTGGGAGTCATGACACCATGTGACAAGATACTTAGCACAGCTCTTGAAAGCAAGGCAGGTATGTGGACATTTCATCTACAGTCGTTTTATATCCTCAAATTACGATCTTGAATGGATACCATGAAAGGATCATTTGTGCTGATCTCAAGAAAATGCAAAGTTGCAAGCAGATATATTGAAGTTCTAAAATATGGAATTACTAAAATGCCTTAGGGCTTGTAAGAAAAAGAGGGATGCAGTAAGTCTGAATAACAATAAGTTGCAGTGTTTTAAAATATAATCGTTTTAGGTTGGGAATGAGAGATGTGTGAGAGATCCATTCAGGGGTGGGAATCTATTGGATCTCCTGGGCTCAGCTCTCTGAATTCTCATCTGTTTTGCAGCAGTCCAAGTACTTGGTGAGCATGCCTAGTGCTCATGGGGTGCTCACCAGTTATCAAGGCCCATGTGTTGCACAAACTCTGTCCCTCAGTGTCATGGGGAGCTTGCCAGGAAAGGGGCTCCATGCAAAGGCTCGCAGCACCCGTCTGCTGTTCCGAGTGTAGCTGCCATTTGCATAGACGCACCTGATCCCACAGAAGGTTGACAGTTGCACAATCATGGATGGTGGTGCACAAGCACTTGCAACTTCTCAGCTTGGCTTGCTTTGGAAGACCAGGCCAAGCACAAGAGGAAGCCCAGGAATGTTTGGAGGGTTGGATTCCAATTAGGTTTATCCCAGCTCTAATAAAAATGTATTTGTCTTACATCAAAAGGACAGAATTTTGATTCCAGGTGAACATCCTGAACATGGCAAATCTGACACCCATTCAATAGATGAATCAAATGTTTGGACTGATGTCCATTAGTAGAAATATCTAGAACACCATGGGTGCATTGTGTTGGTGATGGTATTTTTCCCTTCTAATGTCTGAAATGCCCACTGGAATCTTATGAATGGAAATATTTTAAGCATTTATATTTAATAGATATCATTGGTTTGTCTGGTCTCATTACTCCCTCTTTGGATGAGATGATTTTTGTTGCCAAGGAAATGGAGCGATTAGAAATAAAGATTCCATTGCTGATTGGAGGAGCAACCACTTCCAAGTAAGTCATGTCCTTCTTATTGTGCCCAATGGGGTATCAAATGTAAAAAAAGTTTAAAAGGTGTATGTTGTATTTTAAAGAGTTGGATATAAAGTACACTATATAATTTTAAGAATTAACTTTTTAAGGTAGATTTTGAATCATTACATTATTTAAAAACCAGTATGTATTAAAAGATGTTTTAGCATGGTCAGTATTTAATGCGATTTTCAGAAAATAGTACTAAGTCCAATACTTTGATGTCCAGATCTCATAGGAAACGAATGAAGGATACTTTCTGAGTTGTATGCAGTGGTGTCGTTTTGCCATGAGAAGGAAATTGCTGCTAGAACATGTTTCAAATCTGTTCTGGACCCCTTGGAGCGGATATGGGGCATGTGTGGGTTGGGGACTACAGTGAGGAGGAGGATGGGGAAATCCCTTTACACAAGGGATAAAGGGATTCTACACACATACCATGGATTTTTTTCCTGATTTTACAGTCCTACATCTGCTGTAGTAAAATGAAGATATTTTTGAACTTGAGCAATATCCTTGAGCATGTGTACCCATTAGTGGGGTACAATGTAATTTACATTGTACTAGTGTAAATCACTCTAGTCACACTTACTAGTGTAAATTATTCTAGTCTAGAGTCTAGTGCAACTCCCAACAGCATTAACTGGCACACAGATTTTACTGGGAAATTGGCATTAGTGATTGTACCTGTTGGCTAGTGCTCATTGAAAAGAAGTAAACACTGCTTTTTGAAACCAATGTAAATTCTAAGCATGAAGGACAGAATAGAAGGTTTGGCCATTTTGCAAATAGAGTAAAATGATAAATAAGCAAAATTGTGCATAATGTGAATAGCAAGATAAGTCCAAACAGTTTCTTCCAGTTATGTTAGAATCCAGTCAGCTATTGGTAATGATTTGGTTGGGCAACTCACAGGTTGTGAATAAATTACACAGTGTGGGTTGTTTGTGTAACAAACTATGGTGTGTCCCACAGACAGTTGAGCTCACCGTGGCTTGTCCTCCGTCCTTCTTGGTCCTCCTGTAGGTACCCTTCTTGTCCCCAGAGATTGCGTTTTCTAATTTCTAAGTGACAGTCAGAGATAGCCTCCTCAAAGTGCATAAGCTGTACATCTAAGGCATTCATTTACAGCTGTCAAAACTCAGGCTTCCTTTTAAAATCTATTTTTGACAGGAATATATGTCAAAGGAGAAGCAGAGCAACAAATTACTTTGTGAGTGTCCATGAATGGTGCCCCTATACTTTGATAAGAAATATCCGAAGCATTGGCAAGTCAAGGCTCCCATCCATCGCAGGGCATGGGATGTCAGGGTGGCTTGTTGCCAACAAACAAGCCACCCTGTGGAAAGTGGTTCACGATATGACAAACCACTGTGGCTAGTAAATCGTGATGTGATTTCTTGTGAATATAGTCATTCATTCCGGAAATCATGCTGGGAAATTTTTCTATTATCTTCTTGGAATTATCTCCATAACCATGACAATTAAATCATCATTTAAAAAAAGAACTAAACTGAATTGAGCATTCCCAGGACTCTGGGATGAGGAAACAATAGACTGTTCCAAATAGGAGTTGTATGAAGTTCAGACTTGAGATAGATAGATACAACCCTAAAGGATGAATTTGTATTACAGAAAATAAGTTAGTTCTGGTAGGGAGATACTGTGAAAACAGAGAAATGTGACAGCTGACAATGTTGACTTAGAACAGTTATGCACAAGTTTGTCCTCCTACTCTCTATTGTGTACGTTACCACCATATGTGTTATAGAGGAAGGTGGAGCTTAGCAATCTGCATCCACTAAGTAAGATTTGAATTGGCAGGCACAATTAAAATAGATAGACTGTTGCATTTGATATATTTTTTAGCATCTAAGCATCATTTTAAACTGTGGTGAGCATCTATTTTCTTTTTCCTTAAGAAAATAGTTCCAAGTATTCAAGTGATTTTTAGTTTAGAAAAGCAAATTCTGATACTCTTTTCAGGAACAAAGACCTCAGAAATTAGCAAAAAAGAAGAGGAAGGCCTGAGCACATGTTTCTGTTAGGAATCAATGAAGTGTTACAGCGCCTTGAAAATCATGGGGCATCATAAACACCTGCCCTTGTATGATCTGCAGATGGACTGAAATTCCATGAAAAGGAAAAGAAGCTTGCAGGAGAGCTTTATACACATTGTTTTATGACTTTTTCCCCACTGAGGAACAAAACTGTTTGAACATTAGTAGCTTGTTGCTGAGGCAATTTGTTGTATAGGATATGTTTCCTCCATTTCCTTTTTGTCATTTCAGAACACATACAGCAGTAAAAATTGCTCCACGATACAGTGCTCCTGTCATTCATGTCCTGGATGCATCTAAGAGTGTGGTGGTGGTAAGTTGTGGAATATACTTCTAGCTCTGTCTTGAGACCATGTTTCATAACCTGCCCCGCCAGATGTTTTAGAGTTCAAATTTCATCATCCCTAGCCAGCATGATCAGTGGTTGGGAAGCTGGGAATTGTAGTCTCAGTATCTGGAGGCAGGTAAAAGGTTGTGGAAGGCTAGTTTAGATACATTCTCATGGTTCTGATGGTTTACTTAATACGTTATCCTTTTTTCCTAATTTAGTGCCCAAATATAATGAGCTTCAAGAATGGTAGCAACACAGCATCCTGATAGGCAGTGAAATACAATGGCATGTATTCAGTGGAAAAACAAATCTGCCAGTGGCATAGATTCCACATCCTATGGAACACCCCCAAATTTGGGATTGTTTTGTTGTTGTTTATTTATTTCATTTTTTTACCATCCAATAGCTGAAGTTCTCTGGGTACTTAGCAAATGTTAGGATTTTCTGCAAGGAAGGGGAGACAAAGTTGCACTGCAATTGGAAGTCTGCTTGTGATGGTATCCAGAAAAGCTTAGCTTTGACTTTAAGGCATAGGATACATATTTGTTTGGGTGGAAATCTGAGCTGTCTTACCTAATCATTGGTACTTACAGCATCTGAGCTCTTTTAAATGATTGGGCAGAAGTTAAGTGGCTGAAGGATCCCAGTGGTCATTTGTGCTAAACATTGTGTTATTCAAATGTATATGCTGAATGCATTTTTGAGTTCTATGCAAATGAATGAAACAGAAAAAGTATGTTGTATTTATTTACTGAGACCCCACTCACCTGGATAATTGCTTCCCTGCAACTCAGTCAGTGATGTACAAAAAATGATTTTTCACTGGACACTCTTGAGTTATGCAAACTGTTAATCCTTTTTACTAATAATATAAAATACTTCCCAAATTATTTTGCCAGAATTTAAATGTGCTGCAAAATGTCTCAATTTATCTAAGGAAATGTACAGTATTATGAAAATGGTTTTGGTCCATATAGTGCATAATGTATTTCTGTTTGGGGTGTTACTTGTGAAGACTTACAGCAGTCATGGGCTTAATTAAATCTGACTAGAACAGCTTGCTTAATGAATAATAGAAAACTCAGAAGTGGCTTGCCTGTGATTGGAAATATATTTGGTATGCTCTGCTAGCCCTTCAATGCCTGCTTTTTAGTCTGCTCACTTTTACAGAAGAAAGGCTCTTGTCCTCTAAGCCATGTTCCCAAATTTTAAAATGGCCTCCACTCTTTCTGTATGTTTAAACTCTTTACTGGTTATGTGGAGAGAATACTGATTCTACTCCCTCTAGCAACTGATAGAAACTGCTTGGCCATATTTAAATGTTTTAAAATGAAACAGCAAGTAGCACTGCTTTTATAATTTTGCAAATGCATTTATATTACAGACTAAAGCTTAAAGAAAAGTTATCCACCCACCCCCACTGCTGCTACCTCATTTCAAACTTCTGTTTGGCGTTCACAATGTGATTATTTTTGGAGCCTGATTGTATGGTCTCGAACATTTCACATACAAGCTTTTTCATGAAGAGGCACCATAACAGCAAACATACCATGTTTCTTCCCTTGGCAATATATTATTCCATATATTCCATGTTTATGACTGGATAGGTTCTCAATGGAGAGAAGTGGGTCTGCATGCACCAACATCAAGTTTAATCAGCATGCTGTGTTCTTTTCAGTGCTCTCAGCTTTTAGATGAGAATCTAAGGGATGACTTCTTTGAAGAAATACAAGAAGAATACGAAGACATTAGACAAGACCACTATGACTCTCTTAAGGTAAACAGACCTTACAGACTTTCTTCATGTCAAGTGTGCTAGTCTTTCATCATTACTAGTGCCGGCTTATTTTATATCAGTTAAAATACCAAATAAATCAACTGACAGAGTTCAGAACTGAACACCAGTCTTTTTTTCCCACACAGGAAAGAAGATATTTATCATTAGAGCAAGCAAGGTGCAAAGGCTTCCATTATGGCTGGCTAACAGAACCTAAACCAGGTTAACTTACAATTTCACACATTAAGTTTCTAACTTTCCCTGACTGTCTGCAATTAAGTCTGGCATCTGATTCTAACTGAACCCACATCAACAGTCAAGAAGTGTCAAATAGTGGCCAATGGATATATTATTACATTATCACATGTGCTATTGTTATTGTGTTATTGTTATTGTTGCATTTATAGCTCATCTGTCCTCCTTTTGCAAGGAATGTAAGGTGGCTTACAATGTTCTCTTCTTATCCATTTTATCCTTGCAATAACCCTGTGAGGTGGGTTGGGCTAGCAGTCCATGACTGGCCCAAAGTCGCCCAGTGAGTGAGAACTAGAACCCAGATCTAAGTCCCAATCCAACACCCTAGCCACTACATCACACAGGATTTTATGATGGCATGCTTTTTCACATGGATAGCTTATTTATTCTGATGAGGTAGGGTATTTTCTATAAATATCATGCCAACATAGACATTTTATTTCCTGCACTTAGTCCTTTGCTACCCTCTGATGTGGAATACAAGAATTTACACTCTCTTATTTCAAGCTGGTAAATGTAAACAGATCAATTAATTCAAGGAATTGTTTATATAGCCACTGGTTATGCTGCACCTTAGAGTCAATCAGGTATTCCATTCACCCTTGTTCTATACCACACCAAAGATGCAGACATTGCTAGACCTGGCTAACTGATGTTCATTGTTTTGCTTTAGCTGTGATTGACCTGTGGTGCTGAGCTTGCAGTAAGGCCTAGTAACAGAAAAAATAAAATCAGTGTGTGATGTTTAAGAAAGATGAATGTAGCTTACACAGTATGTTCCAAATTGTAGAAATTGCATATTGTATTTTTACAGTTAAACCAAAGTTCCTTGGCACCAGAGTTTTTGAAGATTATGACTTGCAGAAGCTGGTAGAATACATTGACTGGAAGCCTTTTTTTGATGTCTGGCAGCTTAGAGGCAAATACCCCAACAGGGGCTTTCCTAAAATCTTCAATGATAAAACAGTGGGTGAGCAACACAATAATATTGTCTAGTGGAAAATCCAAAAGGTAGATTAAATATCATGCAGAGTAGCTTTGAATTGTGCAAATATGTACAGAGTAGACCCGCAATACCCATGAGAGCAATATTAGAGAATTTATTCATAATAGAACCTGGTAAAGTCTGATGCAACAGAAGATTTATGAAAACAAATGAGACCTCTGTAAACTGCCCACCGCATGCACATGGCTATTACCCCTACTTCAATTTTGCTTTCGTTTTCCTAAAGCAGCCTGATTTTCTAAAGGCTTGTAATAGCCACTTCCCAATTTACTTATGAGGAATAAGATTCACTTCTGGGTGACCAGGGAAGTCTGCCCCCACCACCTATTTTTTAGGCCACAAATTAACATAGAAATTTGTGTGTGGGGAGAGGCATGTTCTGAGACAGTCTTTCTAAGCACCTGATTACAGTCTTTCTTATGTTAAAGTGGGCCAGCCAGGGATATCACCTTAGCAAAAGATAATCAGTTAAGTTGGGAAACCAGCAATTTGGGAATTTACCACTCTTGCTATGAAGTTGCTTTCAAACTGAGTTAGCTGGACTGTCAGGCAGGTTCCCACTGATTGTGGCCCAGATGGTGGGAATGTCGGATGCTACTCACTTGGCTTGCTCTCTTGAGCTGACATTGACAATAGGACTGATTGTATTACATTCTCCCTCTTCAGCCTGCCTGTTCAACAGCTTCTCCCTCAGAAACAGAGGTGTTCTGGTTTTCAACAATTGCTTGGCATATCTCGGGGCTTGCCAGCCTTGGCATTTCAGCTAACCTTAACCTTAACCCTAACGTTCTTCCAGTTCAGATTCATACTCTGAAGCAAACTTCAAATACTGCAGTTTGGGAGAAGTGGGCTAGTAATACAACAGCATGTCCAATGATATTTGTGGACTAGTAATTCAGTGGAAATTCACTATGTGAAATGTGTAATGTTTGAGGAACATTTATAGGAAATGAGCAGACTTTGGGAGGCCACTGGATTATTTGAGGTCCCAGCTCTGAGATCCTTATGTCCCACAGCTAGGACTCTGAAGGCTGAGCCTATACTCAGTTCCCTTTGCAGTCTGTATGGAAAGAACCACGCCAGCTGCCCCCTCCCAAGGTTACAGATGAACCTCGGAGAGTGCAAAAAGGGGGATGCTGGGGGCAGGAAAGGGAGGAAGTGGGGCCCGAGGGCTTATGCCAAATCATATCAGCGTCCCAGCCATCTCCCAAACTTCTCACTTTAAAAAAAAATGTGTTGGGAATACTAATATGTAAATGAACTTTTCCTCCCATTGTTAGGGGAAGAGGCGAAAAAGCTCTATAATGAAGCTCAGAGCTTGCTGAACGAATTGATTGTACAAAATAAATTTAAAGCTAAAGGTTTGATTGGATTTTGGCCAGCACGAAGTGTTCAAGATGATATTTATATATATGCCACAGAAGAGGACTTTTCAGAACCAATTGCTAAGTTCTATGGGTTAAGGCAGCAGGTAATATGTAAAACTATTTTACTAAGATCAAATGCTTTTTATGTGTGCTAGGAACAGTTTGAGTTTTCTAACTATGGTGTTTGATCAAATACATTATATGCAATGGGAAATGAGCCCAGAATTCCCCTTCAATCCTTTTTTGGTTTCATTAAAAACATAACATTTTCAATCTAAAAGATTTGCAGAGTTTCACAAAGGAACTGATGTTTACTTTTGAAACCCTTCATGCCCATTTTAAGACCCAGGTACCTTTTGAACTATCTTTTCCTGTTATCAGTCTGCCTGTATGTTCAGATCTAGATCTAAGATCTTCTGCCATCGGAAGTTAGCAAGGAGATGACCTTTTTAGTGTACCATTCTCTGTGAAATGCCCTCCTCAGAAAGATTACCTGGTACTTTGCTACCATCTTTCACAAGGCAAAGTCCTTGTTATTTGTTCTAGGTTTTTAAACAATGCTAACTTTTAAATTATTTTATGTTGCTCAGAAGTTTTCAGTGTTTGGAATGCTTATGCTATGTTGTTGTTTTTTTAATTGTTTTGAAAAATGCCTTGTTTCTAAACAGTTTTTTTAATGTAATGAATACATACCATTGGAGGGAAAATGGGGTGTTCTACAGTATACCGATGGAAAATTCTTTTTAGTTAATGTTGTGCTCCATTTATTACTACAGGCAGAGAAAGACTCCTCTTCTACAGATCCTTATCATTGCTTGTCTGACTTTGTATCCCCACTGGACTCTTGTGTTGCTGATTATTTGGGCCTGTTTGCTGTGGCATGCTTTGGAGTAGATGAGCTGTGCAAAGAATATGAGAAGCAGTCCGATGACTACAATATTATAATGGTGAAAGCACTGGGAGATCGTTTAGCAGAGGTAACAACTTCTACTGTTTATAGGTAGCAGATTTTCTGTATGCCCGAGCTGTGACTGAATTAATTGAAATGTGAGGCTAAGTCAAAGCCAAATACTGAAAACACATGTGCTTCCTTCCTATTCCTTGCCATCCAGTGGGCTAAAACACTGAGGTTCACCCTCTCTCTGTCCTTCAGGGGATCAGAGGAGGAATTGCCTCCCACTCTTATCTCTGGCAGCGAGCTGGCCTTAATTTTCTGCTCATCAGTGAGTGCAGAAGTTTTTAGTTACAATGAAGATAATGATGATTAAAGGATAAACCCTTGGCAGTAAGGTCCATAAGCATTAGAGCTGTGCACATTGGATGTGGGGAGAACAGCTACACACAAGACCCTGAGCATGTATTCAGAATGCTTAGCTTCTCCCCATGGAACTTCTAATGAGCCTACTAGAATGTTCTTAGTCATCTCCCCTTTCTATCTAGTGTGATTGCCTGAGGGAGACATGCCTTTGATCAGGTTGAGCACATGCTTTACACACAAGGGGCCTTTGTCTGCTGTTTTACTTATTTCTCTAATGTAGGCAATGCTGGGAAGTGTCAGAAAAGGCCTCTTTACATCCTGAGAGCATAAGTGCAGCCCTTTCCATTATCTTAGACCTCCCTCAGTGGAAAGACACTATTTGATTCAACCCATAAAGCATACTTTAATGTAGCAACATAACAGGGGAAGTTAATTATGAGTTAATTACTTGAATTCAGCACTGCCAAGATTACAGCATGTTTCCACTTCTTTCCTAGGCATTTGCAGAGGAACTCCATGAAAGGGTCCGGAAAGAATTCTGGGCTTACTGTGAAAATGAGCACCTGGCGTTTTCAGATTTGCGTAGGATTAGATATGATGGAATTCGCCCAGCTCCTGGGTATCCTTGTCAACCTGATCACACTGAGAAAATCACTATGTGGAAACTTGCAAACATTGAGAAGGCAACAGGTACCTTAGCTGAACTTTCAGCTAGGATTATTTATTTTAACTTGCATTTGATTGAAAAAATAGTAATTTTGTTGTTGTTGTTGTTTTTCCAAGTCCGGTATTTTAAATTAGGAGAAAGAAGTAAAAACATGTGTGTTCAATTTGTTTAAAGGTGAAATTTCAGTTTCACCTGGTGTCAGGTGTAACTTTGAATATTTAGATGGTAAGGGGATGTTTCACCCATTTAAGTATAAAGCTTCTGTTGCTTTAAAATAACTGTTAATTTGAAAGAGGAGAGATTACAGGGTTGTCTACAATTTGATTGGAAATGTTTGTAATCCTTTTGTGACTGATTAGAGTAATTATATTTGCATTTAGATCCCACTTTTTTCCATCTCCCCTTCATTTTATTCTCACAACCCTGCGAGTTAGATTAGGCTGAGAGTCTGATTGGCCAAAAGTCATTCTGTGAGTGTTATGACAAGTGGGAATTAAAACATGGGCCTCCCAAGTTCCACTTCCGCACTCTTAACTCCTACATCATACCAGCTCTTATAAATGCACCTTTTTTATAACAGTGAGATATAACTCCACATTTTAACTATCAGAAGTTGTAAGTGAATTTTCTGTGGGTGATTTTGAGACTGCTAACTCTTGATTTTTAGAAATAAGGTACGTTGAGAGATTGTTCAGGCAAGCCATCCCCCAGCTCGGTGGCCTCCAGATAGTTTGTACTACAGTTTCAAGGCAGCATATGAGTGTGCAGAAACTTGGTCTAATTAATAGGCAAATCACTATTAAAATGCAAGGGTAGCTTAATTTAGAGACACAGTGCCCTAATAATCCCATCCTTTACACCCTATGGGGCCAACCAGTTTTCATAAGCTTTCCCTTTCCTGTTACTCTTTCAAAAAGGGGAAAGGAAGGAAGGAGTAGGGAAAGGAAGAGAACCTGATGAAAATGGAATTTGTTATTTCACTTTTGATTTTACCAACCTCCTAGCTAAAGGCAAAAAGTGCTGAGAGTCAGAATGTCTCATCTGAATTTCAAAAGTGTAAGCAAAAGAACAGACAGCATGCAACCCTATGCATGTTTAGATGGAAGGAAGTCATACAATTCCCTGCTGGGGCATGGTTTGCAATTTTCCCAGATACTCACAACTTTCCATGCACATTTTTGTATTCAGTTTTTGAGCCAAAGTCTGTATCACCAAATCTGGAGAAGCATGCAGTCCAAAGCAAAACTTTCTTCCAATCTGTGAATTAGTCAAGGAAAAGTGAATTAGTTCTCTTTGATGAAAAATGTGGACCAGTGAGATTCTCTCTTTTGCCTCATTAACACTGGCATGGAGAAGCTGCTTCTATAAGAACTTCTTTTGCTGGGTCCCTGACTTGCTGGTCTTCCAGCAACAGGGGGAAAAGGAGGACTGCTATAGCTGAGTAACTTCCATGCTGCCACACCATTATATACATTTACAAATAACTTTTTCCTAAGAGCCAAAGTATTCATGTTTATTCTCTTGGTTAGATTAGTCTGGTTCACAGTCCATGACAATGGTAGATAAACCATAGTGGCTTTTGTGCGTGCTTAGTCTTTTTCTGATTACCATTGCTAGGGAGGACTTCTTGTATTGTCCAAATCCAGCAAGGGTTGGCTTTGGGGTTGGTTGATTGTTAACCATTCAGAACCTTTTGTAGGCTCATGGGTGATATATTCATCACCCCAACAAGCCATCTTCGTTATGTTCAGGGAACATGAGAAGTTGCAGCAGGAACATAAACTGGAAGCCTGGTGACCTCAAGTCTTGAAACTAACTTAAATAAGCCATGGTGGGCTCTGGTGATTGCACTTAATCACTGAGTGGTGTAGGTGGCTTGAGTTGGGCCTGGTGGAACAATGCCTTGCCTTAAGTCCATGCAGTGAGTTCCAGGCTTAGGTGAGACATTAACCATAGATTATCACAACTTGTTCTCTGCAGTACATTATATCTGCTCCCAGACAGCCAGTTTTTCTTTGGCTTTCACAGGTATTCAGCTCACTGAATCCTTGGCGATGCTACCAGCTTCAGCAGTCTCAGGTCTCTACTTTTCCAATCCTGAATCCAAATACTTTGCTGTTGGGAAAATATTGAAAGATCAGGTAAGGCCTGCCTGACACCAACGTAGGTGCGCGCGTGTGTATAAAACTAAGGAAGGTACACGTTGGAGATGTCAAACTGATAGGAATGACTTTTGTGGCATGTGATGGAATGGAGTAAAAAGCAACAGAATTGTTGAAAATGGTAAACAGACCTTTCTGATACAAATGTCTTTAGACCATTGTTGTGTGTCATTTAAATAAGACTTTCCTTAAGGATGAAGAACAGGCTTTATATGCATTAAGAGCAGCCAGAATTCTTTTTGCTAGGTATTGGTGGCTGACTGAGGCACAAGAAAGGCTAAAGAGGCTAGGTGAATTATGGGAGCAGTGAAATGGATTAAGACGACAATGAGGCAAAGCAAATCCGTAGTTCAACAACAAACTAGGATACCAGTGTGGAAACTGGTTGCTCATTAGATTGGTAGAAAACTTTCAAGGTCTGGTTTGGATCTAGATTTTATGAAATGGCTGCTTTTTGTAACCTGTCATTTAGTGTTTGTAATTATTTATGTACAGAAAGAGAATTTTAAAAATCAAAAGCTTGGATAAGGAGGATGCAAATGTATGAGTCATAATGCTCTTTTTCAGCATGGTTGGTGAAAGTTTTGATGACTGAGAAGTTCCAGCAGTTAAAATGCTAAATTAGTCATCCCTTTCTTCATTCTACAGGTTGAAGATTATGCCTTAAGGAAAAGCATGTCTGTGGCAGAGGCTGAAAAATGGCTAGGACCCATTCTTGGGTATGAGCCATATTAACAGTATGTGTAGGGTTGGGGTTTTGTGTGGTATGATCAATTAGTGTTCCCTTGCCACTTTGTTTTGTCACAATTTGGATCAGCAGAGGAATTCAAACAGGCTAACATGTGGTAAACCATTTCATGCATATACACATGTTCACATATGTTAACATGAGCAAATCTGTCAGTTTCTGTTTGAAAGGTACTTCTAGTTGGTTTTTGGAACCTAATTTAATTAGATGTGTTTGCATGTGTTAACAGAGAATAGAGTCTTATTTGAATCTATACAATGCTGCACAGAGTCCATAACCTGTTGTTATTTTATTGTGGAAATATTGTTACTAAGTTAAGTGCTGAGTTCTTTTTGTTAGTAGCGGTGAAAATTAAGTCAAATATTTGCACAGATATGTCCCACTGACTGCGAAATGTTAATATGTATAGGATACTGACCTTCACTTTGACTGTATGTATAGACTCAGAAATTCAGTGTAGACATGAAGTTCAGAAATAAGTGCTTTCCTGATTGCTTAACCTAATTTAATATTGAGGGTTTTTATTATTATAAGTGATATTTAAGTATGATTAATAAAATGAAAACAAAACAATTTACCCTTTTAGGCCCAGAGAAATCACATTGTTCTCAGAAGTTTTGTAATCTCTATTTGTTATATAGTTACACTCACAGTTGGTTTAGCCTTCTGTTCTGTTACTACCAAAACATGCCCAGTCTTTGTTTTTGTCATATGCTATTAGTTACTAAAATATTAGGTCACAAATATTTGTCATATGCTATTAGTTACCAAAATATTAGGTCAGATATGTTTGTGGGGATAGGGTGTTTAGGACTGGGATCATATAAACTTTCCCCACTTCCACAATGAGGTCTGTCTGTTGAAATCTCAGTGAGATTTCTTTCCCTGTCAAATTGCTTTTAAAAAAGAAAATTCTTCATGCCTGTTTGGATTTTTCCAAATCAGCCAATGTTTACTCTGGTATTGTTAGTTTAAGAATTTGAATGAGTAGTGCTACATTATTAGGATGTTTTAGTTTGCAGTTTGCACTTAGTGTTCCTTCCTCAAAGAGGTATCTAATTGATGAATTGTCTCTACTTAGTGCTATAATAAAATTAAAGTAAATAAATTTACATTTCTTTAGCTTTAAAGCATCTAATTTTATTAATACGGGCAGATTTCTGTGTAAAGACCCCTAGATTAGGGCTGAGCACAGAAGAAAAGGTTTAAAATGGGGACTAAATTTGATCTTCTTGATTGTCATTAATCATTAAGACATTAAGATGAACTGTCATTAACTATTGCTATAGTCCTTTCCTTATAAGTGGACTTGCAGCTATTTGTCCATGATAGTCCAAGGTTGCCAATCAGCATATGTTAAACTGACCAGAAAAATGTACTCAGTGCTACACGTTGGAGAGCTTAATAAGAGTGCTTTCAGCATGACATCAGCATCATGGGAACTGCTGCACTGTTCCGTCTTCCCCTGTCATTTCAGTAACATAAGAAGCCTAACCCAGCATGGAGGGATTTCCCTACATGGCTCCTTCCCCTATGGGGTGTCCCTGTTTCCAGGAGAGACAATGCTTGTATAGGGAAGAGCTTTCTTTTGGACTTTTCCTCATGGTCTTGGGCTTCTGATGTTATGAAAACCACTTGGGTAAAATAAGAATGGACTCAGAAAAGCAATCTCTGATCCCTTTATCACATAGTTGTCTATAATATGATTCAGGGCATCCGAGGTCCAGAAAAGATGTAGGGTCATGATAGGGTCTACATGTATGGAGAAGAAACAGAAAACCTTTCAAAACATGGTTCTATTTGGCCAAGAGACTCCGTGGATAAAATGTCAGCAGTATTACACAAGCCGCATCTATAAACTGTGAATGGAAAATTTGCTTCTTGCTTTCTAATTGTCTACTCAGGAACAGAAAAAACAGACTGTCTCAGTAGGCCAGAAAGTGGCCTTAAGATACTTTTGTTTTTGTAGAGCAGCCTGCCAACAACTGATGTTGATAAAACAAGAACTTTGATAATTAAATTGTTAAAAGTATGTGCTTTGGGCATGATGAAAATGGAATATTTCAATAGGTGACAATGTACATATATTTGTAATACAAATGCTTCTAAATTGCTGCCATATCTCCCCTGGAAGACTCTCTTCTGAAGAGGAGGACTACCTCTGGGTCAATAGACAGAGAAGACTCGTCTTTGGCCCAAGAGCCTTCCTCCCCTGGGGAAGTGCACACTACAGCTGGCCCGGCATCAGCAGCAGAGCCAAGACGTTCCAACAGCCATTCAGCATTCCTCCCCTACATCAGGACAGTTTGCATTTAGAGCTGGAGATGGGATCCCTTCCCAACTCTCTAGATAGATGGAAGCTTAAGAGGAAGTTCCAGACAGTCTCAAGCCAAGGACCCAGCAGAGTAAAGCACTCCCCACAGGAGCAAGGTGTTGATGCAGCTGTGTACGTCAAGGTATGGCTCGGCCAAACTGGCATAAAAGACTTGCTTTGGAGGAGAACTGAAATTGGAAAACAGCATGCAACTGAAACATGTTTGCTTGGCAATCTGAGACCTTGGGCTCCCGCTTATTGACTAGGCTACTGCTTATTCCACTCAACAACAGAATTATGGTACTGACTGTGGCCCTCTCATGGTAAATTCTTCTTTGCATATCTCAGCTCTTCATTTATTTCCTCCTAGTAGCGCACCTAAGATTGATGAACTTTCGTTCTTTGCTATCGCTCTCTGAACCAGGACACTGACAAAATGCTTTGTATAACTACTTAATATTGAGATGGAGTTTTAATTTATCATTAAAATATTGTGCAATAAAAATGACCTTACCTATTTATGTTTTTCTCATATCTCTTCAATGGAAGAAGAGAATCTTCAGACAAGCGGAAACCAAATAAAGCAATGGTTTACAATTTGAGGAGTGGGACTGGGAGCCACTGCAAGCTCATCTCCTATGAGATATGTTTTCTTGCCAGTCACTGCCCCTGATCAAGCCTCTGGCTGTCGGCCCTCTTTGGCTGTAGTTCTGCTAATGACTCCCACCCCAACGCATAGCACTTTTCCAAAGGAGAACCCCAACGGAGATCCCAGTACCCTATGATCAAGATCAGCAGCAAACAATCTCTGCTGCTCACACAGCTGTAAGGTCTCTTCTGGAGCCTAAAAGACCCTCTCTAACTTCTTTCCATCCATAAAACTATCTAAAATGCTACCTTCAGGATGATCTTTAGTTCTTTCTTAGCATTAATTATCGAAAGTATTTTTCGGGCATTACTATTCAAGTCATCACATGATAATGAGGTTGAAATACAGGATGCACTTGAAGCAGCAAACTGTAAGAATTCAGTATTGTAAAGAATCATGAGGCTTCAAGGATCGGTAACAGAAAACACTGTTAAAGAAAATTATCCTGGAAGAGATGTAATTTCAGGGCCTAGAAGGCACAACATTTTCTATAGCGATCTCAATTTCTGCATTCCATAGCAATTTCTACCCTAACCACTGTGGTGCCACCCTCAAGGAGGCTTTGTCTCTCACACTCCCTAACCCAATTGAGCTTGTAAGTGGACATACAAGCAAGGCCACTTGTACAGCATTTCAAGTTAGAAAATTCAACCTTGAAAGAAGAGCTAGATAAAGAAGAGGGGTTGGAATGTGGTACTGAAATGCTAAGATTACCAACAAGATTTTCTAGTGACTAATGGGAATCAAACTCCCTCTGGTTTGTGGGGAGACACTGGAGAACAAGGAGGATCTGAATGTGGGCCATTTTCAGGTGTTGAGATGAGAACAGTGGAGATGTTTACCTTAAGGCCAGACTTCCAGGTGCTCAGGCAGAGAATAACCAAGAAGTACAGTTTTTGGGAGGGGACTTGGAACAGGGGAGTTTCTCAGAGACAGATGAGGCAGGTTTGGCTCTTGATGTCAAGATGTGACAGCAGCAGAGAAGTCAGCCTAATTAGAGGATCAGCATACAGAGAGGGTGTGTGCTCTTTTTCAGAAGGCGCCTCCCAAAAGGAGGGGGCCCAAAATACTCATAAGGAGAATTCCTAGTAATTACTAGATGGGTTCAATGAATCACTCTGCATTCTCAGTTATTCATTCTGAGTGTTTGTGCTTCTGGAAAATGCTTTGATCAATCAAGAATGTTCTGCAGGAACGACTTTGAATGTGCAAACAGAGGAAACCTGGTTCATGACACCAGTTGTCAAGCCAAAAAGGCAGACCAGTTAGGTAGCATCTAATAGTCCTGCTGTCTAGCTCTCAAGCAGCATGAACCTCCTTGAGGGTAAAGCAGTGCCTTTGGAGAAGCAAAGGAGAAACTGGTTTTCAGTTTTGCAATCAGCTATTAAGGGAAGAAGCTTCTCCTTTAAACTAGAGGGAACATTATTTTGATTTTTGCTGCTTGTTAACAGCCTTTGTATTACTTCCTTTGATGTAGGACAAGCTAGTCTATCTCAAATAAAGGACTAGTTTTTAGAAACCTTTCATCTGGATCTGCTGGAAGAGGGAAAAGGGAAGAGTTGTGCTTGTAAAATTAACTGAATTTAACACCGGCATGATCATATTGGGAGAAGGCAGGTCTTCAGATAAACTGGTCCTAAACCATTTATGGCTTTATAGGTTTTAACATCAGCACCTTGACTGGGCATGAAGCATTCTAGTAACCAATGCAGCTGATGTAATATGGCTGGACCACCTGGCTTCCCACATTATTCAGACAGTGTATTTTGAACTGAATGAAGTTTTTGAACTACCTTCAAAGGCAGTTCCACATAGGGTACATTATGAGAGTCAAATCTGGAAGTAATTAGGGCATGAGTAACTGAAGCCTGGTCCCAATATTCTATTGTTTATCACATTTTATACCTCCTAATAGCTGAACCTGTTGGACTGTCCTGAGACTTTTATGTACAGGATGGGGTACAAAAGTTTTCAATAAATAAATTAGCTAGCTAGCTCACTTGCTTGCTCACTCCCTGGACAGTTGCAACAATTTAAAGCAACCTAAAATGTAACATACAGTACAGTATAACATAGTATAAAATCGAGTCCAAAAATTTACTTGTCAAAACAATATATCATACAATGAAAACCAGAGTAAACCTGGTGGCAGTACAAAGATTTAAAAAGCATTACAGAATGTAAAACAGTGTGAAACTAGAACTAGAATAAAAGCCCATGCAGGGTCAGACCAAGGGTCCCTCTAGTCCAGCATTCCATACACATAGTGGCAAATCAGTTCCCCATAGGATCCTAGTGTGGTTTGTTCAAAACTCGATGATGGCCTGTCAATGTGAATTAAACCAAAATTCCTCTCCATGTGTGCTTGATTCAGCACATGATTCTTTTTAGCAGACATGTTTCATGGGGAGCATCTACTAGATACTGAATTTCTAATACTGAAGTTTGTGTTTGGCTGTAGAGTATGCAAGGCCTTCTTTAATGCACGGAAGTCTCAGTCTGAGCCTGCTGACAGACTGTACATTTGTGTGCCAGTTGTGACCTTGTGAGAAAATCCTTTACAGGGAGGCTGGTTGGCAGGCAGCACTGAGAGATGTGACATTGATCAGCAAGCTCATTTAACAAACTAGATACATGGTGGTACAAATTGTAGCCTGGTTATTATAAATCATCTTGTCTTTTATAAGCATTACTTCAGTATTGCTTGAACTAAGCAGTTTGAAATTCAGGACATAATTGTCCCAAAGGCCTAATTTCAAATTAGGTGGTACAATACCACCAGTGCCCAAGTTGTACCACCTCATATTACAGGCAAAGGCTCAGACCGTTCAGTACATTTCCATCCTCTTCTGCTCCCTTCCCAAGAAAATCATGTCAGTGAGAAGATTTAGGCTGGCACCACACACATGCACCATTTTTGACATAGATGGACACTTTTTGTATGGAGTATGATCAGATCATGTGAGTCCCAACTGCCCTTTGAATGGTTACCACCCAATTCTTGGTCTCTGTGTGTATGTGATTTGGGAATTTTCCAAAGCTGGTTAATTTGTACTCAGAGGGTGACAAGTCACAGAGTTTTTAGGATGCAATCCAGTGCTCCCCCCTTGCATGTCCTCAGAGGCTTATGTGCAATGGGGGGAGCCAGTATACACAGGCAGATGTGGTAGTGATGGTCTTCACCACTGCCATGCCTTGTGTCCTGCATTTCATTTAGACAGCCATTTTTGATTGTCTAGATCAGGGATCCTCAAACTTTTCCACCAGGGTACCAGTTGAAAGATGCCGGTGCTGGGTGCAGGTCGGAAAGGTGGTGTTGGCAGTGCTCGCGGGTCAGTGCAGGGGCGCTGTGTGTGGGCACGGGGCATGGTGAGGTGAGGTGCAGGTGGGGGCGGGCACGCGCCGTGAGGTGAGCGCATGAGGCAGAAGCTTGCTCCCTTGGAGATCATTTTCTCCGAGCGAGCAAACTGCTGCCTCCCCGTGCGTGGGGTGAGGTGGGCGGTGGCGGGCGCATGCATGGGTGCAGGCACGCACATGGCAGGTCCAAATGGGCATGGCGGGCCAGATTCGGCCCTCAGGCCGTAGTTTGAGGTCCCATGGTCTAGAGGAAGTTGTACCAGAGGAGGAAGGAAGAAGGCTGGAGCATTGTTTGGCTATGGCTTAAACTGTTGACTGTAGCCTGCTCCCTTTCCTTCCCCCAGCATGCTCCTCTTTCTCCTCTATTTGGGACCACAAAGTGATGGCCTGTGTTCTTCCCATGCCAGCTATAAGGGGGCAAGGTGGGGCCTCAGACTTTTAAGTCCTACTTACTGAGACTGAGGTACTTAGACTCCAAAAAATCCTATGGCCTTCCAGAAAATGTTGGAAGGCTTTAGGGTTATGCCTTTTTTGTATGGTCTTACAATCACCCATATGAGAAATTGGGGTGTTTAAATATTTTGTCTTTGATTTTTAACTTGAAATATATATAGGTTGGATCCAGGCCTAGACTAAGAACAGACCTGCTACAAGCAAAGAGGCATAAATTAGACGTGAAAAGCAGGTCTCATTGATTTCGACTGTTCTAGTCCAGGTATGACTTAAATCAGGATGCATATATTCATATTTACTACAGTCCCCCAAAATGGGCTTCAAGGCACCCTAGCATCTCCAACAGGATCCATGAATTGGTCCCTGAAATGGTGGACACAGGTATCCACAACATACATGAATTTGTAACCACCCATAGCAATGAATACGTATGAAATTCTCATGACTTTTTAGGAATTCAGGCTTCATCAAAAGCAGGTGAAAGTAAAGATTTGAAGGTGGTGTTGCTATGCCACTCATTTAAATATTGGTGGTGAGTGTTTATCCTTCCAATATTGTAATATCAGTCTTAGTGGGGAGAGAATCCATTTAGTCTGACCATTTGTTAATTTTTCATGGAAGAGGTAGCTAGTTTAAAAGAACATATACTGGTGAGTGAATAACTGTTGCAGCATCAAATTTAGAAGTGTAATAGCCCTCTCTCCCAAAAAGAAGCAACTACTGGAAGATTGTCAAAAGGTTAAAAGAAGCTGCATTGTACTGCCAGCAATTAGCTGAAGTAAAAAACAAACAAACCCTTTTTAAAGAGAGAGTGCAATATCCAGCACACAGGAACTGAACCTTTTGCTGAATAAGATACAGCCTAAGATCCACAGAAGTGACAGACACCAAGTGGTTATCCACTGATTAGGCATTTTGTGGTGGTCCCCACAGCAGTTTCTCAAATTCCTAAATGTGTCCACAGATTCAAAAAGATTGGGGACTCCTGATGTACACAGTACCTGTCCCTTGAAAAGCAGTGTAGTGGATAAAGTGGTGCTTACAGAGTGGATTCTAAATGTTTAAATGTTTTAAAATCATGGTTTTAAATGTTTACAGTGCTGTGGAGCTCACTGAATAGCAGAAGGTGTTTCAGTCTAACCTGCCGCACAGAACATTTCTTTAATTTGTACTTGCCTTTTCACCAAGAAAAAAAATGGCAGTTGAAGGGATAATATTACTTGAGGGGGAAAGGGTGACACATATCTGATATAATTATGCTTCCACACAATCAAAATATTGGTTGCAACACAACACAAATATTGTAAGCCGTCCTGGGACGTTTTTCTGGTGTAGGATGGGATATAAATGTTATAAATACATACATACATACATACATACATACATACATACATACATACATACACCAGTACCGGTATAACTGGGCCTCCCAATCATAATTGGAGTTTTACTTGGTTGATGAAAGCTAAGGCTTTGCTGACTTTTCCACCAGTGAGAGATTTGCTTGGTTTCAGGGCAGGCAACAGACATATTTTCATTTTGGTTTCATCCAGTCTGACACACAGGGTCATGGGTTTCTCTCTTAAGACACATAGTCTTCTCTCTACCTCTAGAACATGACATTATAGGCAGTCTAGTTCTTTTAAATCTGAAGGCTTGTGGCAAGAAGAGGAAATGAAAGGAAAAACAGAACTCTCTAGGCCTGTCACATGCAAAGACTCGAGAGAGAGAAATAGTTCCATTGGTCCTTAGTACAAAAAGGGCAACTGTCTGTATTGCACAGATTGGTAAATATGTCTTTCTGCTTAGCCAAGCAATGCAAAATAAAAAGCAAATAGGCTTTGATCCCAAGTAGGGTTGGCACTGATTGTGGAGAGGGGGTTTAGCTCTTCCCCCCAGCATGGCCCCCATCCTTGAAACTGCTATTTGTCCCAGAGTGGAATCTTCTGTTGAACCAAGGGAACTTCCTTCCCTCAGCTAATGGCAGCTGTGGGGAGTTCTCTTCCTCAGGAGCACAGGAAAGGAAGGAGCAAGCCCCTTCTAGCATGCCACAGTCCTGATCTTGCTCAGGCCTTACATGTGGCAGTATGCCCCCTCCCTAAGCAATTAAAAAATTCAAAATGCAACTAGCATCCCATCTTGTTTGCCCCATGTGCCAACATAAATGCCTTTAAACATCTAATCTGTAATTCTGTGTTATAATACTGAGAGGGTTGGACACATATAAATATTGCCCCCTTATACATAAATCTTTTTCTAGAAGAAAATGAAGCCTTATAATGTCTGCCACAGGTGTGATTTTCAGCTAATAGCATGGCACAGTCCTTCCAAGCCTTCTAAGGAAAGATTAAGAATAATCACCTCATGAAACACAGCAGTACAGCTATTGATTTCAATTGCAGCCTGATAGATGAAGGTATAAAAGTCTCCTGATTTTTGACAAGTATTTAAATATACAGGATGTTGGCTCCTTTCCACACCCAAGTCCTTTCATTTTGCATTTCACTGTATTTGCAATATCTAGTGGAATCTAAGCAAATGCCATCTGATCACTGAGTTGTACAATCTTCCAGCTTCTTTAACACTTTAGTTTTTGGCTGTTGTCATGATATTATTTGCTATGCAATAGTCCACAACTAGCTTTGGTGCAACTGTGCACATGGCTGATTTCCCAGTAGTCATGGTTTCTGCTGGGTCCTCTTTATGTACTAGTCTGGAACCACGCTACATGGCCCAGTCATATTTCCAAATTCAGACTAGCCACTTTACTAGTGAGAACTGCCCTATCAGAAGGGGATGATTTTTCAGAGGAAAAAACAGCTGGTTTGTTCTTAATCCTCCTGTATTTATTTGAAGTATACTCCATCCTTTTTACCATAAAAAAGCAGTCAGGGTGGGCAACTCAGGGTGTTCTGAGCCAGCTGTAAATTCTGAACAGTTTTTGGAGGCAACCACAGATAGAACTTGTTACAGTAGTCCAAATGAGAAACAAGGCATGCACATGGCTTATGAATCAGGCATCTCTAGGAATGGGCAAAATTGACACACAGGCCTCAGTTGTGCAAACACACTCCTGAACATCACTGAGACCTGGGCATCCTGTTTCAGGGCCAGATCCAAAAGTACACCCATACTGTGAGAATGACTCTCCAGAGGGATTATAACCTCATGTAGCACAACCTAAAGCCCTAATCTGCCTTTCAATGACAAAAACACCCCTGCTTTGTCTGGTTTAAACTTCAGTTTGTTTGTTTTCATCCACTTCCTTACCTACATAATCTACCAATTTAAAATCAGAAGAGCTTTCTTGGATTTAGATGGAAATGCGGGGGGGGGGGAGTTGGGTGTTATTAGTGGTGAAGCCTAAAACTTAACACAATCTCTGCCAGCGTATGTACATTAAACAGCATGAGAATAAGGTGGAACCATGAAGAACATCACAGGCCAGTGATCACAGTGTGAAAAGGCCACCTGCTTCTGAACTCACGCTTCCAAGAAGAACTGGATGTAACACTGTCTTCCAGGCCCAACTAAGACAGACACTTCAGTGGTACAAAAAAATAAAAATATTTCTGTGTAACTAACAGAAATATTCTCCCCCTCTAATTCCCAACACAGAACATCTACCAAAGTAACTAAAGCAATCTGTGTCCCATAATCAGGCCTGAAGCCAGACTAAATGAGAAGGATTATTTAGATCCATTTCAATCCAGAAATCCCTGGGCTTGAGAAACCACCACATACTCCAACAGCATCTTGTCCAAGAATGTAATATTGCTCACTGGCTGGAAATTATTCAGTATAGTGTGATCCAGGGAGACGTTTGGTTTGGTTTAGAAAATATCATGGATGAGTAGTGTCAACTGCAGCAGCACCACCTGGTGGGAGGGTTGGCTGGCATGGATACCCAAACCCTGAAGAAAATGGGGCTGACTAGAGGACACATTCACTACAACCTTTGTCCATCTCTCCTATCATGATACCCCTGCTCCTCGCTCTGTTCTTCACCATACCAACCACCATCCTAATAGCACAAGTCTGAACCTTCCCCAGTGTCCCCTCTATCCAGACATTTATCTTTTCCTCTGGTTTATTCCCAAGTAGAATGAACACGATATTATGGATCCAATGTAATATAAACTATAGCAGAACTACTAAACCAGACTGATATTTAATTGGAATAGTTTTAGCTATGCCATGGGGTACCACAGGGCTCCATTCTATCCCCTCTGCTATTTAACATCTATATGAAACCGCTGGGAGAGGTCATCAGGAGGTGTGGGCTGCGGAATCATCAATACGCTGATGATACCCAGCTTTACCTCTTGTTCTCCACTAATCCAGGTGAGGCAGTGGCTGTGCTGAACCGGTGCTCGGCCGAGGTAAGGGAATGGATGAGGGCCAATAAACTGAAACTCAACCCAGACAAGACGGAGGTCCTGTTGGTTGGCGGATCGGGTTTCGGAGAGGGTGGATTTCACCTGGTCCTGAATGGTGCAACACTCCCTCTTAGGGATAAGGTCCGCAGCTTAGGAGTACTCCTCGACCCGGAGCTTTCTTTGGAAGCTCAGGTGACAGCGGTAGCGAGGAACGCCTTCCTTCAGCTTCGGCTGATTAATCAGCTGCGCCCCTACCTGGAGTACGACTGCCTGGCGACAGTGACACACGCGCTGGTGACTTCCCGCCTAGACTTCTGTAACGCGCTTTACGTGGGGCTTCCCCTGAAGACAGTCCGAACACTTCAATTGGTGCAAAATAGAGCTGCCAGGTTGCTGACGGGGACGGGGTGTTATGCTCACATGACTCCAGTCCTCCGTCAGCTTCACTGGCTTCCCATTGAAGCCCGGGCCCAATTCAAGGTGTTGATTATGACCTATAAAGCCCTAAACGGCTTGGGTCCTGGCTACCTGAACGAGCGCTTACGTCCGTATATGCCCGACTGCCCTTTGAGATCTGCGGGAGAGTCCCTTCTCTGGGAACCCTCCATGAAAGAAATTAGGAGAGTAAGTACTCGGAGGAGGGCTTTCTCTGCGGTGGCGCCCAACCTATGGAATTCACTCCCCAAAGAGGTCCGCCTGGCACCGTCGTTACTGGTTTTTCGGCACCAGGTAAAGACCTTTTTATTTAAACATCATTTCAATTGTTAAAACATATGATCTGGCCAGGGCAACTTCTTCTTCCTTCTCTTTCTCCTCCTATATTTTTATTTTATACTGATAATTTTAATTTTATATTTGTAAATCAATGTATTTTTTGTATTTTTATATTTAATGGTAATTTATTATGTACTATTGTATTTCAATGTATTTTATCATGTTGTAAGCCGCCCTGAGGTTTCGGCAAGGGGCGGCATAGAAATGTTATAATAACAACAACAACAACAACAACAACAACAAGCTTTAAAACTGCCCAGAGAGCTTTGGGCAGAACAGAAATTGAGCAGAATAGAAATGTGATAAATGCGGCAGCATATTATGAAGCGCTTGTGCAATACATGGACCGAACTTGAAAATAGTAGCAATCACGACACCCTAGAGAGTACCTTTTCCATCAAAGGGGCTTAGAATCATGTGGCTGCTTTTATCTGAAGTTCTTTTTACATATGAATGCCACAGGGAGTAATCTTTGTGGAAGAGACAACAAAGATCCTACACTAGACTGCTATGTTTCTGTCTGGATTTTTTTCTATCTTTTGAAATGGGATCTAAAAATCTTATCTATTCCACTTATGCTAGGATACACGTGTGACCACTTCATAATGCTGCATTCAACCCATAAGACAGGAAAATTAGAATTCTAGCCCCAGGCAAATCCTGACATCTGATGTTCTCCTTTGCCTTGAAGAAGTCATTGAGCTTTGCAGTCTCTTTTCCCCAGCTGTTTCTCCAGTAAAGTATTCAAAGTTTGCCCATTTGTATTTAGTTTAGATCTCATTCTGGTCATCTTTGTGAAGCTTGGAAATGCTTTGCAAAATGGGCAGCTTCCTATTGTATCTTCTTTCTTAATAAATAGGATTCTAGCTAGGGTTCATGTACTTAAGATGTCACAAGAAAAGGAAGAAAATTCAAATGAGGATGATCTTAGGCACTCTGCAGCCTCCAGTGCCACCTCCCATACTATTCTGGAGGCCTCCCAGTTTTCTGCAGCATTTTCAGAGGCATGTGAGCCTTCATGGCAAAGAGGAAATCAACAACAGTGGCCTCCTTTCCATCAATGGAAGCATCCAGTTCATGAAGTTATTATTATTTATTTAATATGTGTATACACTATTATTCATTATCAATTCACAGAGTGCAGTACAACAATAAAATATGAAAACAAGAAAAAGCTAACCAACCTAGATACTAAAATCAGCAAATGCCTGGGTAACCATGTGTGTTCTGGATCCAACCTATTTATGTGTTAAACATCCATTTTAAGATGACTAGAGAGCATTATAGTTTAAGATTCCTTAAAGACTGTAACTATTATGAAAACCAGAGTTCTATGGGTTAATGTCAACACAGATTAATAAGAGTATAATTAGCTCCAATTAACACTCCTACAGACTGTTAAATGCATTGCATGCAAAACTAGCACCTGTGAAACTAAAAATGCATTTGTGCTACTGAGACATTAATAAGAACTGTCCTGGGTTTTAACCTCTTGTGCAAAAGCCTGTGTCCAAATTATCTGGATATAAAAAGGCTAAGCAGCAGTGTGGAGACTTAACTGTCAGTACAGGGAAATCAATAAAGCCAGATAAATAGTCAGTGAACCACAAACTGGAGTTTCTAATACAGTGAGGTGCAAACTTGGAAACTATCAATTTGCCCTGACAAATTTGCTAGTTTTATTTCATATTTTGTGTCATATTTGTGAACCAAACATACTTCTTCTCAGATGAATGACTCCAAATGAGATGCTCTTTTATTAATCTCAATTAGATATCCACTGCTTGTATGTACTTAGTAGGTTGCTTTCTGAATAATGGTTTGAGTCACAGAAATGCTTTCAGAAGTAATCTGAAAAGGAAGCATGGGGCACCACATACAGTACATGTACTGTCCTTCCAGGTTAGGTGGCCAGTCCTGTTACCTCAATGGCAGAGAACAAAGATGTATCAGGTCTCAGTGGCAGGAAGGTGAACCCAGACACCTTAGCTGCCTGGAAAGTATGCAGGCTTTGGTGTCCACAAGGTCCCTAGACTTTGGGTAGGTAGTTTTCTTTCTGAGCTTATCAACTTCCTCCATTCTCTTCCTCTCTGACCTGATTCAGTCTAAACTGACAGGCAAAGGATCCCATCTAGTTCAAGTCTAAATGTGTGCAAAAGGCAGGAGAGCCTTCTCTCCTGACAGCTTTTATAAGGAGCTTAGTGAAAGTCCCTGAGCACTTCTAACCTCTCTGGTTGCTTTATAACCGCTTGGAACACTGTATTTTCTGTGTGGTGCACCAAGCAAGGCCATTTTTGTTAACTAAATCATCCTGGTTTGGTTAGCTTGCTTGCTTATTTCTTAAAGTATTTCAGGGAGAGGGCCATCACAAGAATGGATGTCATGCTTTTGAAAAGTTTAATCAAATCTCTTGTTCTGTTGCCTTACTAGCTGGCCATCGTTCAAATCATTCTTACATGATAGATCAACTTTTCCTAACTTGATGCCTCCGCTATTTCTATTGGATTACAACTCTTATCACCTCAACCAATGTTTGTGGTCTGGCACATCTGAGGTGGCACTAAGTTGGGAAAGACCAGCATAGACTGTTAGAAATATTCCATCCTATGATCCCTCTGATACAGCCTTTCTGCCTAGATCTCAGTCGTTGTGAACTCATGTCAGTTCTAGAATTTGGACATACAATGGATGTTTCCATCCAAATACATGTTGTTTCCAGCTGCTACCTCCCTTACCGTCTCCTTTCCAATTATACTGCTCCCAGGGCTAACCAAGTGTTTCAGGAGGAAAAGGCAGCTATGCAGATACATGGAATTCTAGGTGGATGGTGCCTCCAGCCAGTGGAATGTGGACCTGTTCTGCCAAGCCTTTCCTATCAGCAAAGTCTGGCAGGTCAAACAATTAGAACTGTTGTGTCAGGTGATATAGCATCAACCTTAGAGATTTGGAAGATGATTAGAGATAAGGGAGTGGTGTCTGCCCATTTGAAGAGCTGAATCCAAAATGAAACCACCCTTCCTTTCTTTTCTTTCACAAGGGTCCTGACTCCAACTTCAGGGTGGCTTCTGCTGCTTGAAGGCTAGACAGTGGGAACGCTGGACACTTGTATTCAATTTTGGGGCAGTTTATTTTTCCTTTGCTTCACTTTCCTTAGCAGTCATTTTGCAGAGGTGCCCGGGACACTTTCTCAAATCATCAAATGTATCCACAGCCCAAAATGGTTGCTTGGAAGAAATATTTTACTTGGAAGAAGTTTCCATTAATTTTACTGGAATTTATTAGCAAATTCACAATATTTTAATTACATCCAAATCCTATGCATATTTACTTTGAAATAAGCTATATTGATTGTAGTAAGGCTTATTTTATGGTACATATGCAATGCCTTGTAGACATGAATACTGAAATTATATTACCCACATTGTCATATAGCATAAGTCTATAATAGGAATTATGTTGTTAACGTTTGGAGAGCATTATCAAACTGAAGTTCATTATATTGCCATCAGTGTAACTTTATGTAAAAATACATGTTTAAGAAGCATGCTGCAATTTAAAATACTTTTCCATTATGATTAATTGAATAATGGCCAGAAGAGCATCTCATAATTAAATTTTCAAGTCAAGTGTATGAAATATGGATATATTTTTAAATGTATACTAAAAAATCAATGGTTCTAAAGTGCATTGTTTTTGCATGCTACACCCTTAGAATACATAGATAATACAATTTAAAAATCTTTTCATGCTCTGTTGGGATTTTGTATCCTCTTGCAGTATTTCCTGCAGCATGCTGAAAGCATATGGACTTCAGTCAGATAGCAGCTCTGGTTAATTAGGGTGGTTTATTTTCCACTGAGGTGTGAATAAAATTCTACTGAGGCTGGTTTTCTGAAAGGTTCTAATTCCATTTAAATTGGAGATAATCAATGGAAGGTATCATTCAGAAGAAGAAGAAAATCTATTTTGGTTGACATGATAATTATTGAGGTTATATAATCTCCATCTTCCATTAAATTGTGTTTCTTTTTCCCGTTAGGTATAATTAGGTATAATCCTTATTGATTTTCCCGGCTTTTTCTGCATCAGTATCTAAGTCTAGCATTTGCTGTAACTCTGCTTGGTGTTGCATGATGAGTATATAGGAGTCTCAAGCCATCTCCAATACAGTACAGTGCAACATCATCACTGTCCAGTGCAGAAATAACAGCTATATAAGCAGTAGCCATAATCAGTAATGCCTGCAGACAACTGATAGTATTTGTCTGAAAGACAGCTGTTTTTAATAGGGTATAATGTCAAGTTGAAATGTTCTCTATTTGCCATACACTATTTCTGGACAAAACCCAGCACAGAGGTTTGTGCATTTAAGCCTCATTGACTAGCTGGAATTTACATAGTTGCACATGGGCATTTAGTCATAGATATTGCGTAGCCAATGCAGCACATTTCTTTGTTAGACCTTATGAAGAGGAGATAATGTCCTAGGGAAAAAGTGGTACTATTTTCTGTGTATTTCTGGACATGGGTTCAGATCCATCCACATTAACAATGCTTTTGTTCATAGATAGATTCAGTGTTTTAACATGTACCAAGGTAACAAGGATCCTCAACTAAAATTTAATGGGTTCGATTCAAATATCTGCCTCTAGAAAGAGGTAGGAGGAAAACGACTTTCTCTACACTCCCTGCAGTTTCCAGAGTCCCCCAGAATCCTTCCTTAAGGATCAGAGGTTTATGCTGAATAGAGTAAGTTGTGGCATGGGAGCTCAGCGGGGAGTAGGACAGTGGCAAATGGGGCCAGACTGTACCCAGCACACCACAGCAGTTCCTCTCCCACTCCAGGAGCATTTCCTGGTGTGAGAAGAGCAGACAGGAAAATTGACTTCTACCCATTTCCTTTTTAGCGAGATATCTGGATATAGCCTGATACTTTTATATTTGATAGCGCTGTCAAACATAATCTACTAAATCAAAGCCAAAGTGGGATGAATCTTTAATTTTATGTTTTTATTTTAGGAATAATAAAATGATATATATTGCAAATTTCTTTGCATAAATTACCTTGATAATCTCACAGCACCGTCCAAGGTAGGTTGGTATTCTCCTGTGTATTTCACTGCTTCAGCAGTAAGGCATTAGTAATTTAGCATTCAATACTAGCTTTAGAACACCATCATTACTATAATTACAAACTGCTTTTATATTATCTACTTTTCTCTGCAGTTTGAGTACCTAGAGTGATTCCAAGACATTTTGCTGTCCATGGCACCCCTCCCCATAAAGGCATGCTACATAATACCCAAGACTAATCAAGCTATTTTGGCACCAGAGGCAAACAACTCAAACACCTCCCCTTCCACCTCCCTAACCACCACTATAAATCAATTAAATAACTAAAATATTGCTTCCAAAGTCAGCCATCTCATTCTACCTAAAGGCAGGACCAGCTCTGTGGCTGACTCTAGTGTGGGAGTGGGGAATGCATGCCCCTCCAGTGTGCTGGACCACAATGCTGCATAGCCAACTTACCCTTGGCTATGTTGACTAGGGCAGAGTAGAGCAGCGGTCCAACAGCATATGGAGGACCACACATTCTCCACCCAACTTTAGTGAATCTTACCAGCATGTGAGAAGGTTTTCTTTGAACGGGTAACACTTAGAGCTACCTGTAATGATTAGCCAGGTGTCTATTTTTAATCAGTTTGATAAGGACCTAGCTGCTTCAGTTATTGACTATGGGTTTTCCCCCTAGCAGCTATATAAAGTGTGCACAACTAATTGTTCCTGAAAATAAGCTAGCCTTCATGATAAAAGCAGCAAAAGTGAATTTCCCATTTGCTACCTAACTGCTGTCATTTTTGGTTCCTTGGATGTGTGCTATCCTGAATACATTTACTAGGCATTCAGTGTGACTTATTTCACTCCATGGAACTTATTGCTGAATAACTGCTGTATGTGATAAATACTTTAGTCATAGTGTTGCCCTTAACCTGATGTTGGTCTGACTCTTACTTCATAAGTGCCAAGACAATAAATATGAATACTATAAATATAAATATTTATTAGAAAAAATATGAAGTAATATACTATCATTTATATTAAAATATATGAGTCTGTCAGATGTTTAATGCTTTATTAATTAAACATGGAAGGTCCTCTATGCATATTTCCATAATCTCTTAAAAAATCTATTTGCTAGTGTCTGACCTCGACTAAGACCAACTCTCCAGTTAGACCAGTATCATCAGACATCACTGGGAAGAGATATACACACACAATGTCATATCATCAGGGTAGTATCGCTGTGCTGCTTTATCACATTCTGCATTCCTTACTACTATGGAACATGGTAAGATTTTTTGTTGGAAACTTAATGGTTTCTTAGAGTTGCAAAGGTTCTCATATGTTATTTCAGGCCAAAAAGAGAGAACTCATGGGAGAATTTAGCACTACAGGTATAGGATGACAAACAATGGATACAGCATTTCCATATGTTGTAGAATGCTCTTTTTGAAATAGTAGAAGAGCTTTGCCCAGTGCTCCAGAGAGAACAGACTAATCCACCAGTCAAGAAAAGTATGTAGCAATTGCTATTTGGAAGCCAGCAAATATGATATTTACCTCAGCAATAGGCTCAAAGTTTCTTGAGATCCCAAAGGAAAGATATGTGAAATTCAGGTTTGCTTAAAAGAAGATGTATTGATCTATTTAGTAACTTACAAGGTACTCAATAACAGCAATCAATCAGCAAGGCTCCCATCTGCTGGAATGGGTGAACTGATCCAAGAAGTCTGAACAAAGAGTTGGGCCAAGTGCCCAACATACTCTCTGTTGTTTACAGCAAAACACATATCAACACCTGTGTGAGCTTTGAACTGACATGGATTAAAACTATGTCTGCTTTAAGGTTACATTATGCCTAACTCTACTAATTGGTAAAGTGTGCTTTCATACCATAAGCTAGTATTGGTATTGCTAGCAATTGATCAATTGACTGCAAGGTCATGTTATGGTTAGTGAGCAAGGTTGATGAGAGTAAGAGTAGCCTGTGCCATAAGCCAATTAATTTGCTCTAAGTCAGGAATGTAAGCTTGTTAGTGAGCCTGATAAGCAAGCACTCACTCATTATTTCAGTACATGATACCCTGGGTTCATCCTTGTCCATCTTTCTGGCCAAGAGGCCCTGCCAAGAGGCCTAAAACAGGTCTGCCTTCTAAGGAGTGAAAAGCAGGCTAACCAAAAAAATGGAAAACACTGAGACCTATACAGAGGTTCTATAAAACAGCTGCAGAATTATTTGGGGTTGGCAGATCCAGTACTGCTGAAATCTTTATTGAGGCGAGTCTTACAACTGAGCATCTTCTGCTCTGACATACATTCAGGCTCAGAAATGTCAGGGAAGGAAGTACCCCACTTCCATATTATACAGTAGTGCACAGAAGGCTGCACTGTACCAGTGTGTAAGTACTATTATGTGTATTCCTAATAGTCTGAATGTTGACCTTTTGGTTTCACTGGTGTTTAATGCAGATTGTTTCAGATAATGGATGGAGTCTTCTTTGATCCTATGGGTAAAGATTCTCTTGAGTTAAAGGTGCTAGAGATGGATGCTGTTGGGATTACATAGAATGCGTTCTGCCAACGAAGGAGGCCCTTTTAGCTAAGTGCAAAGCAGGGGATATTCACACAAGATATTCAAAGGTGAAATCAAGTAGATCGATAAGTAGGGAAGGAATATATTATAATATTTATGGAAGAACAATGGAAGAAATGTGAAACATTTAATGATTTTCTGAACCCGATGATGATGATGATGATGATGATGATGATGATGATTTGTGGTTTATTAATTTCCCCTATGTAATGTAAGAAACAATAAAAATGTGGCAGTAGCATACCTTAAAAGGAAGGATGTATTTAAAATAATTCTAAATGGGTTCCTTATGCACATAAGTCCATTTGCTGGGAATACAGGCCTTTCTTCTCTCACCACTCAAATGTGGAATGTGCTTGTTCAAGGTCTATAAAAGGTCCTTACTTTCTTATCATTTAGAAAGTGGTGAGGATACATCTATTTAATTTAGTATTTTAAAATGTGTCATTTTAATGTTTAAACAGTCGTTAATGTTCTTGTTATTCTTCTAAGGTTTGTTTTAAATTGTTGCCCATCACTTTCATGGCTTTTTAGCACATAAAATGTTTAGCAATAATAATGATGATAAGAAGAAGATGGAGGAGGAGGATGTGCAGACATATTGCAAGGCATTCCTTTGGGATGGCCATAGAGGCTATGGCATAAACTGAGCTAAACATGTTTGGAAATAGAAGTAATATGCAGGGACCCAGTACAAGAATAAAATGTTATATTGTGTGTGCTGAGGGGAGGGAACCCTCAACCTTTTTCCTTTTCAGGCAGAAGGCTGGCCAAAAGGAGTGAACAATCATTTGCTGACAAGCTAGAGAGAGAATGTAGGGGTCAGAACTGGTGAATGAGTAAATGGGGATATACTTTATAGATAGGCATTTCTTCCTCTGTTTTCCTTTTCCATTCTCCTGCCAGACAATTTGCACTTCTTTCCTTTCAGTAGTTGGTCAGCATTTGATGGTTCTACATTGGGTTGTTCTGGGGCTTGGGAGTTCCTCACTTTAGAGTTGCTTCCTGAGCATTTTTGGTATTTTTGTAATCTTGGGCTACCTCCATATCTGCTGATATCTCCCTGCTGTGCATTGCTTTTGCTGTTTTGGCTACATAAGCAATTGCATTCAAGAGAACTGAGTTGGAATTATAATACAAGAAAATGCTAGAACAGAGTATTGATTCTTAGGGATCAGCCAATATGAGAAAAAACTGCAGTTTAGATTTCATGTCAGTTCTTCAAATTATAGAGAAGGGGATAATGTTATAACGTTCAGTCTACAATGTAGTCAGAGAGATTCCTTCTTACTAGGTGCCTTGAAGTGGCTATATCAACCACCACACAATCAAATATGCTTTTGTTCTCCTGAACACTTAGGGGGAAAGCTGTTTTTCATGGACAGTCTTGGCACACATACAATGATTCTCATTTAAAAATACAGGCAATCACTGACAATACAAAGCCATCTGATTTTGGCAGGAAGCAGAAATGCTACTTGATGATTAATCACACCCCATAAATAATAAACATTAAAACAGTGTGAGGTAAGGCTCCAAATGAATGATAATTAAAATATAGCCTAAAGATTTTTCCCTCTGTAAGGACATTGAAACAGTTGTGAATGTCAAATAAATTGGGAAAAATCAAAGCTTGCAGCAGAACATGTTGACTAAATAGTAAAATGGCTAAATAGTAAAATGATCAATAAACTGTAATTGAGAGAAACATCAAATTGTGGATTCCTGCTGTCATTCAGATCAGTTTAGATCAAAGGTTTGGGAATTCACATAAGTTTTAAAACAAGTCATGGATAAGCAAAAATATAAACATCCATACCCACTGATATTTATTTATTTATAAAATTTGTATGCCATCCATTACTTCTGTCTCTGGACGGCTTACAACATTAATCAGAATAAAATAAATTAACTATTCCACGCTGGCTGAAAATCCAATAAAATGCAAACGATAAAATCCAATTAATACATATTAAAATATTGATTGAATGAAAAGGTCTTAACCTGACACCGAAAAACATATAATGTCGGCGCCAGGCAGCCAGGCGGACTTCTCTAGGGAGCACATTCCATAGTTGGGGCGCCACCGCAGAGAAGGCCCTCCTCCGGGTACTCTGTCTCCTAATATCTTTCACAGAGGGTTCCCGGAGGAGGGCTTCTGCTGCCGATCTCAGGGAGTGGGAAGGGCATATAGGGAAAAAGGTGTTCCTTTAGGTATCCTGGTCCCAAGCCATTGAGGGCTTTATAGGTAATAACCAGAACCTTGAATTGAGCCCAGACTTCGATGGGAAGCCAATGGAGTTGATAGAGGACTGGGGTTATACGAGAATAACACTCAGTCCCCGTCAGCAACCTGTCTGCTCTATTTTGCACCATCTGAAGTATCTGGACTGTCTTCAAGGGC